>NW_027673408.1:17500-30571 GCF_964194415.1 Vipera berus
TTTACGTGCTTTTGAAATGCTAGGTTGGCAGAAGCTGGGACGAGTAACAAGCGCTCACTCTGTTACGCGGCCCTCGGGATTCGACCCGCCAAACTGCCGACCTTCTGATCGACAAGCTCAGCGTCCTAAACCACTATGCCAAACTGGTTCTCATTCCCTCTTAAACAAATAAGAAAGAAAATCTTCATTGCAACTTCAGATTTTCTTCCCGATTATTAGCCAAATAATCTTTTTAAAGAAGGAAGACTTAGATTTTGGTAAGTCCAGTCCCTAAAAGGTCAAAGCACCAATTTTTTTAATTTTAATTTTTTATTTAAAAAAAAAAATCTCTCCCAAACTGGTCTATAAAATGGAATCACAGTTACATATTACCAATAATTGCTGTACGCACTCACATTTTAGGTGCCAAAATACCGCCCCCCCCAAAACTGGCTTCAGTTTATGTGTGTGTAAATAGTATCTTTTTCAGCACTGAAGGATGTGCAAAGCAATTCAGAAAGTGGTAACGTAAACGCTGCCCTTGATATTTCCCTTTTGAACTCCATTTAAATCGTGCCCATGTGCAAGAATGGAAAAGTTTTAAGTGTGGACGTACATTATCTCATTCCTCAACACTCTGATTTATTTATTTTGTCAAACTTGCTCTATCCTAGCTGCTAAGGTTTCCTGTTGGTTTACGATAATTGATTTAAATTTAAATACAAATTAAAATCTGCTATGAACTAATTAATCAACTCAAACGTTGATTAATTTACCAATCTTTTATTAATCTTGGCAGTTAATCTTATCCACTCCAATGTGTGGCACTGAACAGCTTTCATTATATGACGGAAAGAGGATGTAAGGTCTTCAAGAAAGGATGTCCCCATATTTTCTTCCAACCCCCCCCCCCTGGCTTTGATACGAATTGCCTTCTGATATAATTAATTCAACTGCTCAGCCACAGCCCATGATCTCGTTGTCGTATTATTTTAACCACAGTTAGCCTGGCAATGGTTTGTGGAATATATCATATTTCAAGCGCCTGGATTAACTCTGCGGTGGGAAGTCAGATGAAGACTTTAACAACGGTTAACAAATGGATGGGGAGAAGGGTGGTTGTTTTTTTTTTAGATAGTCCCCCAGTTTTGAAAAGGATTGTACAAGATTTTGCATAGTGCAATCTCATACAAGGAGGTACCCTGGTCAATAGTTGTAACCCCAGCTAGAGGGATCCAAGTGGACAGTCGCTTAAACAGGAGCCAGCCGTGTGCCGCAGCTGCCAAAAAAGCCAGTGCAACCCTGGGCTGCATCAACAGACGGAAGGGACCTTGGAGGTCTTCTAGTCCAACCCCCTCTGCTCAAGCAGGAGACCTTACACCATTCTGGGCAAATGGCTGTCCAGTCTCTTCTTTAAAAACCTCCAGCGGGCTTGTTTTCTCCTTGACCTTATTTCCTGAAAGATAAAGTTCATCATGAAGCCCAATAAAGAAAATACCCAGGGGCGACACGCTAGCTGTCTTCCAATATTTGAGGGGCTGTCACGGAGAAGAAGGATTGGACCTTTCCTCCAAGGCACCCGAAGCGATGAATGGGAACTTATTAAGGAGAGATCCAATCTAGAACTAAGGAGAAATTTCCTGACAGTGAGAACAATTGATCCCTGGAAAGGCCTCGCTGGAGAGATGGATCCTTATGATGGAGGGGCAGAACGTTTCTGAAGACATCCCTGTTAGGAAATAAGAAACCTAAAATGAAGTCAAGCTTTTTCTATTCCATTTCTGCAGAAGATGCCAGAGTTATAAGACTGAATGTCCCGGAATATACCTAAGTAGGTCATGTAAAGCTGCAGCAGATGCATTTGTACAAGATGCTAAGCTTAGTAATTTTGGATCTTGGTCAGGTCTTCCATGGCTTGGGCCAGACAAGAAGCAACGGATGGAAACTAATCAAGGAGAAAATCAACCTGGAACTAAGGAGAAATTTCATGGCAGTCACAACAATTAATCAGTGGAACAGCCAGAGGTCTCCAGAAGTTATGGATGCTCCATCACTCTAGAGCTTTTAAGAAGAGATTGGATAACCATTTGTGTGAAACGGCATAGGGTTTCCTGCCTTCTCAAGCAGGAAGTTGAACTAGAAGACCTCTAAATTCCCTTCCAGCTCTGTTATTCTGTTAAAATTACAAAGGCAATCTGACTTTCAAAAACTAACTCTTCCCCCCCTCCCACACACACACACAATTTCACATTCAGAAAATCAAGGCAGGCAACAAGAGAGCCATACATTTTGTTAGACTCCATTGAGAAGAATTAAATGTGAAAGCCATTGTTTCATTAGATAGCCCTCAAGCCACTGAACTATATCTTCCTTGGTAAGACCTATATTTTTTTGCCTGACCGATTCTTGTGTCAACATCAAGCCTTCTTTGGTTGTCAACATTCTAGTGACATCATCTTGAAGTGATAACAGTCCTGTTCAAGTTAGTCTATTTATATGCAGAGTCCATCTAACATCTAACCTGGACAATTTTTATAAATTAGTTTTAACTTTTAATATGTATTAATTATTACGGGCATAGTTGTTTAATCACTTTTTAATTTTTGTATCCTGTTTTTTATTATGTATTGCCCTGTTCACCGCCCTGAGTCCTTCGGGAGAAGGGCGGTATACAAATTAAATTATTAAATTATTAAATTAAATCCCCCTACAAGTAGTTACAGAGACTTGTTTACACATGTAGTAATTAGGGGTGCTTGGTGCTTTCTGAGCTTGCTTGTTTTCTTGCCGACGTTTCATCACCCAAACTAGGTAGCATCATCAGTTTTTCAACTTATTTTGCTTTTGATGGTGACGAAACAGTAAAATTAGAGTGAGAACTAGGAAGCCTTAACACCGTAGAGCTGCACAAGGACATCGTTTGGGAGATTCTCAGGATTTCCATGGTAGAAGAATTCCCCAGCAGTTCTTTTGCTAAAGTCCCCCAAGAAGGACTGACTTCTAGATTGATCAACCAGTGGACAGGCAGGCACAAGAATCATCTGATGGAGAGGTCTGCTGAACATTTATTTAGCAGGCAGCCATTCGTTTTTTGAATCTCTTTGAATCATTGTGTGATGTACCTGGAAAAAATATATATTTCTCAGACAGACATTACAGGATAAAACTGGTTGATGGGGGAACTCATGCGCTCGTGACCTCTCGACTAGACTACTGCAACGCTCTCTACATGGGGCTGCCCTTGAGGACCACCCGGAAGCTCCAACTGGTACAGAATGCAGCCGCGAGAGTTGTGTTGGGAGTCTCCCGATACTCCCACGTTACACCTCTGCTCCGTGAGCTGCATTGGTTACCAGTTGCCTTCCGGGTGAGATTCAAGGTACTAGTAATGGTATTCAAAGCCCTACATGGCAGGGGTCCGGAGTACCTGAGGGAACACCTGCTGCCGGCATCGACTTCCCTCCGCCCTGTGCGTTCCCACAGAGAGGGCCTCCTCAGGGTGCCACCGGTCAGAGAATGTCGACTGGTGGCCCCCAGGGGGAGAGCCTTCTCTGTGGGCGCCCCAGAGCTATGGAACCAGCTACCGGTGGAGCTCCGGACGGCGCCCGACCTTCGCTCCTTTCGCCGCGAGCTAAAAACATACTTTTTTGAACAAGCTGGCCTGGCCTGATGAGGGGATTGGGGGGGGGGGGTTCTGCTATTGCTATTTTATTAGGTTTTAAACATGTATTCTAGTATGTGGGCATTTATTTAATCTTGTTTTAATTTTTGTAATTTGTATTTTTATTCTTGCCCTGTTCACCGCCCTGAGTCCTTCGGGAGAAGGGCGGTATAGAAATAGTATTAAATAAAATAAATAAAATAAATAAATGAATGCCACATTCACACATATACTACTCAAACTCTCATTCTTGTGACCTTCAACTGGGAGAAATGGTGCACCATTTTTGACCCAAGGTACCTCCAATGGGCCGACTTACAGCCCGTGTTCAAAATCTGGGGCTCACAATTCCAGAGGGAATGACATTTGGAAAGTTTTGACTCTTTCAGTGCTACTGTCTGACAGAAACTGTTTTCCTGCAGAGATTGTTTTAATCCCCTCTGTTCTATTCTCCTCCAATTCAATCACAGGGCTTTTGTCTTTCGTCAATTTGAGCTTCTTTTTTTTTGTCACATACATTAATCATCTGAGTTGGAATCTTCCTCGCCATCAGCTGTTGCTTTAATATCTGCAGTGAAGATCAGCCGAACATCCACGATCATTTTGTACTTGCAATATTGACCAGTTATAAATTAATAAAGGCCTAAATGATGGCCTGTAGATAGAAACCCAACTTTTACCCAAGGTTATCTCCTACATAAGAGGGTCTCATTATAAGTAATACACTTTTGTTGTGAGACACTGCAGCTTGGGTGTCTGAAACTGGTATCCCTCGTAGTGGAGTAGCTAGATTTAGGTTGCAAAGCTCCAGATGGCCACTAAGTGGCAGGAAAAGAATTCTTTGCTGCCAGCTAGTGGTCTCCTGTATTTTTGCAAGCAGTCTCTGATAGTTCTACATATAGTGAATTATGGATGAATGTCTAAACTGTATCATGAAAAAGAAGAAAAAATCTCTCTCTCTCTCTCTCTCTCTCAATAGCTAATCATCTATTTCTAACAATCTGTCTATCTATCTATCTATCTATCTATCTATCTATCTATCTATCTATCTATCTATCTATCTATCTATCTACTTACCTACCTATCTACCTATCACTATCTATCTATCTATCTATCTATCTATCTATCTATCTATCTATCTATCTATCTATCTATCTATCTATCTATCATCTCTCTCTCTCTTTCACATCTCTCTCTCTCTCTCTAGCTGGATAGCTAGATAGCTAATTATTCTCTCTCTCTCTCTCTCTCTCTCTCTCTCTCTCTCTCTCTCTCTCTCTCTCTCTCTCTATCTACGGTATCTATCTTTCTATTTCTCTCTATCGCAGTCTACCCTACAGCCCTGGAATTTTCTAATGATCTTCCTTCTAATATTAGCCGGGCCCAATCCTGCTTAACATTGAAGAAGCTTTCTTCAACCCAACTCACTTCACAGGGTTGTTGTTGTGGGGAAAATAGGAAGAGGAGGGCAGAATGGGACAACTCGCTGTGGCCAAATCACTGCAGCCAACTCGCCACGGCCAGCTTGCCACGCGACAATTCACGATGGGACAATTCAACAATTCAATTTAATTATTTTAAATAATTAAAAATTAATAATTTTTGGCCACTCACATTTTATTCTGCCCCTCTGTTTGCATCCCTTCTTTCATGATTCCATTCCTCCATTTCTTGGATATTGGTGTAACTCTTGTCCTGAGTTGGCCGTGATGAGTTGGCACAGGGCGAGTTGTGCTAGGCCCGAGGAAGGAGTAGAAGGAACGTTCGCTGCCTTGAGTTATTTATAAAGACAATAAGGATGGGATATAAATAAATAAGGGCATTTCCTTGCCATTGTGATGTGTTGAGATAAGAGTTTTGCTACTGATCCCTCTTCATATTACACAATCACAATCCCCACAGTTCTCCAGGAAGAGGGAATGTGTATGTACCTTTTGTGCTGATATTCTCTTTGTTATACTGTAGTAGCCTAAGTCTAGAATTGCAGGTAGCTTGATATGCATACAGTATGCATTTATACACACACGCACACACACACACACACACACACACACACACACAGAGAGAGAGAGAGAGAGAGAGAGAGAGATACATACATACATACATACATACATACATACATACATACATATACATATAAGCCCTAGTGAGTCTTTTGGAGAAAAAAAATAATATAATACCTGGTCTTATTTTCAGGGGAAACTATATATATATATATATATACACACACACATACACACACACACACATATATATATATATACACACACACACACATATACACACATATATATATATACCTACACACACACATATGTGTGTGTGTGTATATGTGCCTGTGTGTCTATATTTGTATATGTGTGCATGTATATTTGTATATGTATGAATACAAATTTAGCAATCCAAATTTAATATAAAATGATTGTCGCAGTAAGCGACTGCTGCCTGTGGACAGCCCTAATTTGGGCTGATACAGGCAAAAGATTTCTCCCATATTTGGGTTGCCAGGGTGTATAAAAAAAACACTCAAGACATACATACATACATACATACATACATACATACATACATACATACATACATACTGGCTTCAGGAGAATTACTTAAAGCAGAGGTGAACAGCCCAAAGCCCAGATGTGCCGTCCATCATTTTTCTTGCTATTTGAAAGAAACCCCGGCCTCCCCTTCCTTTGTGCATTAAATTCTCTATATGGCCTAAGGTACCTATTTTACTGCTTTAAATGCCTGCTGGCCAACAGCAGACCCACACAGCACACATCGTGTCAACGTGCACACCAGCTCTGATTCCCCAAAGCAATAAATACGTCAATAGGATAAATGTATTCTCCAGCTGAGTGCAGATTGCTCATTCTGATTTAAAGTAATGCCAGTGAGTTTTTTGGGGCGCCGTTCAGATGGAGGTGACTTGCCCAACGGTCCAGGATTGTCCTCTAAGCCTTCTCCTCACCCAGCCCTTCCTGGGTGCAATGCCTGTGTTTGCGACGAGATTGTAATTACTTCCTGCTGCTGTAAGGACAGCCTTTTCCATCCCTCACCTGCTTCTCTCCCGCCTGTGTAACCTGAGAATAGAATCATCCAGTTAGGCTCTGACAGCCTTTGATAGATGGCAGGCCATCGTGTTAGAGCATTTGACAGCCTGCAGTTTGTCAGATTTTATATCCCCCGCTTGCCGAAGCGAAAGCCTTAAGAAGCCTCGGTCGAAAGGTGGTGGGTTTTTAGCGCAGAGGGGGAAAAAAAAAGTCACCTGCAGACCCCAGGACTAGTGGACATTTTGCCACTCCAAGGCCTGAGTGCTTGGAAACATTTCAGCTCTAGCGCGAATCCCTGGTCTTGACGAAGGATTCAGATGACCAGAATACGGGATTGGAGAGAAGCTGGAGAAAATAAATACCGCTGGATTTAAAACAAATCAGTTGTCTGAGGGACTGTCTCTTGCTGGGCACATCCACCCGACCCACTAGAGGAGGGAGGCGGGATGCAGGCAGTACATGAAACCACACACCCCTCCGGTCCACGGAAAAACCTCTCTCCACGGAACTGGTCCCTGGTGCTCAAAAGGTTGGGGACCTCTGCTTTAAGGCAGAGGGACCGGTGCCGTGGAGAAAGGTTTTTCCGTGGACCGGAGGGGGTGCGGTTTTGAATACTGCCTGCATCCCGAGGATGGAGCTTTGTTTGCTTCTACAGCCCGCTTGCCGGCATGCTGGAGACTGGTCCCAGTCCATGGACCGGGAGTTGGGGACCCCTGCTCTAAGGAGGTCTACCTGGCGGGAGCCAGAAGAAGGGCCTTCTGTGTGGTGGCTCCCTCCTTCCCTCTGGAAATTAGACCGGCCCCCACTCTGAAAGTCTTTTGGAAGGCCCTGAAGTCCTGGTTTTACCACAGACCTGGGGAATCCAGAGTGGATTCTATTCTATTCTATTCTATTCTATTCTGTTCTGTTCTGTTCTGTTCTGTTCTGTTCTGCTCTGCTCTGCTCTGCTCTGCTCTGCTCTGCTCTGCTCTGCTCTGCTCTATCTATTCTACTCTGCTCTGCTCTGCTCTGCTCTATCTATTCTACTCTGCTCTGCTCTGCTCTGTTCTGTTCTGTGGAAGAGGCTTCATAATCAGTCCTAAGCTGCATCAACAAAGGGATAGTATTAGGATCACGTGAAGTGTTAATACCTCTTTATGCTGCTTTGTGTAAGACCGCTTGAAATACTGCATTCAGTTTTGGTCACCATGGTCCAAAAAAGATGGTGATACTCCAGAAGGAGTGCAAAGAAGTGCAATGAAGATGATTAGTAGGCTGGCGGTTGAATTATATGATGAGTGGTTAAGAGACATGAGTATGTCTAATGAAGAGAAGGACAAGGGGGTGACATGATAGCAGTCTTCCAGTACTTGAGAAGCTGTCACAGAGGAGATGTTTCTCCAAAACATCTGAGAGCAGGACAAAAAAATAATGGGTAGAAGATCATTAAAGAGTGATCCAACTAGAACTAAGGAGAAATTTCTTGGAAGTTAGAACAATTAACCAGTGGAACTGCTTGCCTCCAGACATTGTGGGTGCTCCATCACTGAAGGTTATTAAGAAGAGATTGGACAGTCATTTTTCTGAAATGGTATAGGGTCTCCTGCTTGAGCTGGCGGTTGGACTAGAAGGTCCCTTTCCTACTATGTTATTCCATATTCTGAAAGAGGAATTCCTATTGCTAGCTGTCACTGTGAGAGGACAACACGCTGGCAAATTTCCCAGAAGCAGAGTAAGAAATACAATCTAATAGACTGGCACCAGGAACAGGATGCCAAAGATCAGGAGCCAGTCCTGAAACACCAAATATTTTTTTCACACTCCACTCCCGTGCTTCTAAAAGGGAAACAAATGAAATTAATAGAAGCCTTCATCTACAAACAAATAGCCAGCTCAGCTTCCTTCCTTTCAGCTATTATGTGTGCAAAAATAGGTGCAAGGATCTTCAGAGGCTCTCAATTGCTTTGTAAACTGGAATTAGCAGAGGTGGGAAGGAAGGAAGGAAGGAAGGAAGGAAGGAAGGAAGGAAGGAAGGAAGGAAGGAAGGAAGGAAGGAAGGAAGGAAGGAAGATAGATTTGGATATTACACAAGGATCTGCAAATTGTACTCAAATGGAAGCCATTTTGCATTAAAAAAAATCATGAAGCATAAACTGTAGATTAGGTGATGTGCAGAGGATCTGAAAGCCATCTTTCCCCTTTAAGAACCAGAGAATTAAATGCTGTATGATTTTAAACCCGGGAGACCTCTGTCAAAATTCTGCCAGCGGACAAGCAGATTGCTCACCAACTCTGCAGAGTTTTGGGGCACAGCAGGTTAGAAAACTCACCGCTTCGAATGCAGAGCGCGATGGAAACCCCCTTAGCCATTGGACCCAGATGATGGCTTGAGAACCCAGACGTCTGGAATTGCTTTTGGAGATGTTTGAAGAACCTCGTTAGAGATGCCTGCAAATCTGATTCTACCACCTAGAATATTAGTGCTGGAAAGAATGCAAGGGAGAAGTGATCAATGAGCTCCTCCGAGGTGGCACTACTTATGGATTGCTTTTACCATAGCTTATGGGATACGTTGCTTTTGCATCATGCTGCAAAACACAATAATTTGGGGTAATGCACGAGAATAAGCCAAGCTCAGGCAAACTGCCTCAGAACTTAGTAGGGAACTTAACTTAGTACTTAGTTACTTAATACTAGAAATGATGATAATAATAATAATAACAATAACAACAACAACAACAACAATAACAATAACAACAATAACAACAATAACAACAACAACAACAATAACAACAACAAAAACAACAACAACAACAACAACAACAACAACAACAACAATAATAATAATAATAATAATAATAATAATAATAATAATAATAATAATAATAGTAATAGAGCTGGAAGGGACCTTAGAGGTCTTCTAGTCCAAGCTCCTGATGAAATGTAGCAAAGCAAAGAAGGGCTGAAGGCTGAAACATACGAAGAATGGTTTCAGGAACTGGGTATGTCTAGGATAGTGAAAAGGACCAGGGGTGACATGATAGCAGTCTTCCGATATCTCAGGGGCTGCCCCAAAGAAGAGGGAGTCAAGCTATCCTCCAAAGCACCAGAAGGCAGAATAAGAAACAACGGATGGAAGCTCATCAACGAGAGAAGCAACCTGGAACTAAGGAGGCATTTCCTGACAGTGAGAACAATTAATCAGAGGAATGGCTTACCTCCAGAGGTTGTGGCTGCTCCTCTGGCTGAATTCTTCCAATAGACCTCATTTTTTGGCCAAATTCTGAAAGAATGAGTGTAATTGATATAGTGTTTTTTTTGCCTGTAGTGCTAATAATAGCAACCCTGGTAACATTCTTTAACATTCTGAGAATACTTTACAACAGCTTGAGACAGAGGTCATTTTCATCCTTCAACTCAATAGAATAACAGGGTTGGGAGAGACCTTGGAGGTCTTCAACCCCCTACTCAGGCAGGAAACCCTATACCAGGGGTCTTCAAACGTAGCCCTTTTATGACTTGTGGATCTTAACTCCCAGAATTCCTCAGCCAGCGTGCCTGGCTGAGGAATTCTGGGAGTTGAAGTCCAAAGTCATAAAAGGGCCAGGTTTGAAGACCCCTGCCCTATACCATTTCAAACAAATGTTGTCCAGTCTCTTCCTAAACACCTCCAGTGATGGAGGAGTGCCCACAACTTCTGAAGGCAAGCCGTTCCACCGATTAATTGTTCTCACTGTCAGGAATTTCTCCCTTAGTTCCAGGTTGGTGCTGTCCTTGATTAGTTTCCATCCATAAACAGAATAACAGAGTTGGAAGGGACCTTGGAGGTCTTCTAGTCCAATCCCTTGCTCAGCCAAGAAACCCTATACCATTTCAGACAAATGCTTGTCCAATGTCTTCCTGAAAACCTCCAGGGTTGGTTCACCCACAACTGCTGAAGGAAAGCTGTTCTCACTGATTGATCGTTCTCACTGTCGGAAAATTTCTTCTTGGTTCCAGGTTGCTTCTCTCCTTGATTAGTTTCCATCTGTTGCTTCTTCTCCTCCCTTCAGGTGCTTTGGAGATTAGGGTGACCCTCATCTTCTTTGGGACAGCCCCTGAGATACTGGAAGGCCGTCTTCGCTTCTTGGTGAAGGAGGAAGTGTCCTGTTATTGTTAGGGATCCTGGAGCCTGTTAGATTTCATTCAATAATCATACGACAATGGAAACCTCATCTTCTTTCTTCTTCCTTCTACCACACCTTCGTGGGTGCATATTGCAATGGACGGAGGGGTGGGGAAACAAAATGAGAATTATTTAAATCTGATAAGAAACAATGAAGACCCCTTTAAATACCTGATTAACACTCCCAATTTCTGCACATAATTGGAAATTGCCAGCGCTTTCCAGAAGAACAAGCTAGCTTCCGCAATCTCTGCTTAATTGTCTTAGTTATTTCAGTGGACGCTGGATCCATCTGTTTTGCTGCCTGTTGTTTTGTTGTTTAAAGGGCTGATGGACCACATGTGGTTCATTGACAAGAGGCTCTAAGAGCTGACAAGGCTTCATTGCTCACGTCCCCTTTAATTACCTCCATGAGAATTCAACCAATTCCAGAAGGAAATGTTGATTTTAGGGAACAGCCACATTTACACCTGGCTGGAGAACAGAGTAGATTCCACCATGAAAATTCTGCTAATGATATTTCGACGAGGTCCCACTCGTCATCTTCAGGCTGGTGTCTTCGGCTTCGTGCTTGTGTGAGCAAAGCGTGATCGGAGCCGCCGTCTCTCTATAAATATTGGTGGGGGTGTGTGGGGTGCTGGCTTTGTTGCTGTAAGCGGGTTGGTTGGCTGTGTTGTTACATCTTGATTGGTTGTCATTGCAGATTAGTCAGCTGTTTTGTAATATCCTGTGTGGCTGAGGTGTTGGCTGTGTGTCCATTAGTCTTTTGTGTTGTAACGACCTGGATAATGGACTGTGTGATGACATCCTGAGCTCTAGTGTAGTGCAAGGATCTCATCACACAGGATGTCATTACACAGCCCATTAAGATGCAGTCGGCCCAGGTTCGAATCTCAGAAGGGTATGGCTGACTGATGAGAACAAATAAGTTTGAAATGATCATATCGGTCCCTTTATTCTTTGTTAGCAAGCCAAAAAAATTTTTTTACACAAATATGAGCTGCCACTGCTGTGGCTACTGCCTGTAGATGGCCTTGGGCTAGGCTGAAACAGGAAATAAGATTTGTCCCATGTCTGGGACCAAGCAAGTGTATTCTGAATGCTTAACAAACATTATATATATATATATATATATATATATATATATATATATATATATATATATATATATATATATATATATATATATATATATATATATATATATATAATATATATATATATATATATATATACGCAGTGCTTTTTTGTTAAAGAAAAAGGTGCCGGAACTCACACATGTCATACAACCCGCCTTGCCTACCCTACAATGTTCCATCCAAAAAAGGTGCCGGAACTCCATTCTGAGCGTTCTATGAGAAAAAAAGCCCTGTATAAAAGCCACCAGCCTGAGGATGATGGATGAGATTTCGTCGAAACGTTGCCCTGATACCTCCAATTCTACGTGGGAAAAAACCCGAATGACCAAAGATCTACATACAAACACCCACGAAAACCTCAGAAAATTGGTAACAAAATGAAAGCACAAAGCAGCGACATTAATCCATTCTGGGCAAGTACAATAGCATCCTTAATAGTTATCCTGCAAATTTACTAGTCACAATTGGTCCTCTCTGGAAAAGCTGTAGTTTTACTGCTGGAAGAAATGAAGGGGGGAGGCAAGAGGTTATTTTTCTGTAATGCAAATTTTGAAAACAAATAGGAAAATAATGAATTAAGAGAATAGAATAGAATAGAATAGAATAGAATAGAATAGAATAGAATAGAATAGAATAGAATAGAATAGAATAGAATAGAATAGAATAGAATAGAATAGAATAGAATAGAATAGAATAGAATAGAGAATGGAATGGAACGGAAGAGAATAGAGTGGAGTGGAGTGGAGTGGAGTGGAGTGGAATGAAACAGAATGGAACGGAACAGAATAGAATGCAGAACAGAACAGAACAGAACAGAATAGAATAGAATAGAAATATGGAATGCAAAAGTGTGAGCGAGCCCTTTCCCAAGACAGGGTTTGTGAAGGAAAACTTAGTACTCGGGTCAATATTACGGACACCTTCACACGCTCAGCCCCTGCTCAGCTTTGACTATATGAGAAAAGAACCTTGCAAGACGATGTGAGTCATCACAATGCCAGGAGGAGCATCAAATATTTGAACTGTTTCAGAAACTCCTGATTCAATTTGACACTTCAAATCTGATCAGAGCCAATTTGGGCATTCGGTTCCCAGGGC
>NW_027673407.1:0-30442 GCF_964194415.1 Vipera berus
CCAGAAGGAATTGTGGATTATACCTGTGAATCTGCTGTGCAGTCCAGCCAAGCTCTTAGTCACTATTTGGAATAGGAAGGTGACTGAGGGCCTTCTCACCCATAGGCATTTCTATCCTCCATGGTATAGAGAGGAACTGAGAGGGATGAAATGGATGAAGAGACTGGCAGAAGACAAGGGATGAACTCAATCGAACACGGTTAAGAGCTGCTAATAAGATCTAACTCATGGCAATTCATACAGCGAAGTGTAAATACTTCTCTGCACTAATTGCATCTGCAGATACTTGACCAGTGACCCTCTTTAAGTTAAGCTGTCTCCTCCTGGGGAAGGAGGAGACTGAGGTCCACCTGAAGGGATTTGCTGATTTTCTGGAAGACAAAATCACTTGACTTCATTCCCAGTTAGAGGCCAATGTGGTTGCTGGTCTGGTGGAGGCCTTGCCCTGTTAATGGGAATGGTTTGACCCTATTGCCTCTGAGGAAGTGGACAGGATCTTAAGGAGTATGGCTTGTGAAAGCTTCCTGGGAGGGACATATGGGTGGACTCTGGTGGTGAGGTGAGTAATGCTTCCTTACAGGAGAGGGTAGTACCTGTCTCCAATCTGGTCACATCCTCCCGATCCACTAGAGCAGGAAGGCAAGGAATGTTGCTGGTCCTGTCCCCTATGGAGATACATCTGGCGGGACCCAAAGAAAGGCCTTCTCCATGGTGGCCTCTGGAAATTAGACTGGCCCCCACACTGATACTCTTTTGGAAGGCCCTGAAGATGTGATTCTGCCAGTGGGCCTGGGGAATCCAGACCGGCATGGAGCCCATTAAATGGATGGTATGAGTGTGTGTTGTCACTGGGTTGGGGGTTATTATTTTATTTCTTTTATGTTGTGCTTTTATTTCTTGCAAGCTGCCTTGTCTCGCCATGAGTTAGTAGGTGGTAATATAAAATTCCCAAACAAACAAACAAAATATTTCCATTGTAATGATCTCTTTGAAGCTCTGGTTTCTCTTTTCCTGTATGGTAATGGGATGACCTGGAAACTTTAATCTAGGCATATCATAAACGCCACAACTAATCTGAAACATTTTCCTCAGTAGCCTATTGTGTGCCAGCCAACCTGAGGGACCCATTATCTAGACTGGATCCAAAACTGTTTCAGGTCAGGAAAAATGAAAAATTAATGAGGGGGGGGGAGAAGAAGAAACTGGTATTTCCCTTGCATTAAACATATTGGAGGCTAATAGCCAGCCATCAACACCCCATTGTCCTCCGGGTAAGATTCAAGGTGCTGGTTACGACCTATAAAGCCCTAAATGGCATGGGTCCGGGTTACTTACGGGAGCACCTGCGGCCGGCATCAACTTCCCTTCGTCCAGTGCGCTCCCACAGAGAGGGCCTCTTTAGGATGCCGTAGGTCAAAGAGTGTCGACTGGCGGCCCCCAGGGGGAGGGTGTTCTCTGTGGGTGCGCCAGACCTTTGGAACCGTTTACCGGTGGAGCTCCGGATGGCTCCCGACCTTTGCTCCTTCCGACGTGATCTAAAAACATATTTATTTGAACAAGCCAGCCTGGTCTGATGGGTTTAGGGGTATTTTAATGTTATTGTATTAGCGTATTGAATTGGGCTGTAATATTTAATATTTTTTTAACTTTTATATGTTATATTTTATTGTATTGCCCTGTACACCGCCCTGAGTCCTTCAGGAGAAGGGCGGTATAGAAATTAAATTATTATTATTATTATTATTATTATTATTATTATTATTATTATTATTATTATTATTATTATTATTATTATTATTATTATTATTATTATTATTATTATTATTATTATCAACATCTAAAAAACCCACTCACAACAGGCACCATATAAATACTACACACAGAATAGCCCAAGGCACACACTCTGCTAGAGGGAAGTTCCCTGAGGATGGGTTCCAGCACAAGTCTGAAATCTTGGAAGATTTAACCTCTGGTCCCAGTGACCAACCCAGATTGGATCCTGCAACATTATCCTGGGACACGTATATTCGCCTTTATTCACATTGGAAGTTACTTAGATCTAGCTTTTGGCTGATACTGAATTGATATTTATAGGATGATTAAAATTTGATTGTGGGATACTGTAATTTGTCTCTTCCTTCTCTGCTGCTGTTTTTTATATATTTTTCTTCTGATTTATTTCCCTTCTTTTGATAGAACTGAGCCACTTTAAAGCTCTTTCAACTGGTAGCTTCAGTTTTTGTCTCTATCTAATTCCCTTAAGTCAGCACAATTTCAGCTGGGATTACACCAAATATCCCATTGAAAATAAAAGACTTACTTCTGTATAAATATGCACAGGATTACAGGCTAGTCAATAAATTTAAAATACGTTTTAAATCAAGTTGTGGTTTACCTTGGCCAAAACTATCTCTGAGACTCATATAAATGTATACAAAACAATTCAAAGGATTTCTTATTCTCCCAGACAGTAGCATTAGTTGAAAGTCAATTTCTTTAGTAATTCAGACATACCTTTTCTAAACTTATCCTTGAAGCTCTTTTCATTGGTTCTTATTATACTCTTAATCTTAGTTTCAATGAAATCTGATTCATGAAATTTGTAGTTTTTCCAGTTTATAAAAATTGAAACAACAACAGTACTTCCTGAGTGGTGCTGGTCAGCCTTTTAAAAAGTGTGAAAGACATCTGTCTGCTGTGTACAATATTTGTGTACACTGATACATTTTTTCCAAAGGAAAATTATTTATTTAAGAGAGATGAATGGCACCCTTGGAATCATAAATAATACTCAAGGCAGCTTATAGCAAAAAGATTATTAAAAAAAGACATAAAAATGAAGACGAACAGATAATCTTATACATTGTATGCATTAATGGCATTTTTTTTAATATTTTGCTTTTCATGATAACAATCCACCAAAAGTAGTTTTCAAGCCATATGTCAAAATCAAGCAAATATCAAACTAATATACAGCAATTCTTACTTAACAATAAAAGAACAACAATCCTATAAGCTAGTTGAAGATAATGTCTCTGTCAGGACCCACCCCAAACCACGTCTTAGGAAGACAAAAACTCTTGGAGTCAAGTTTTTAGTCCAAAAGAAATCTTTACTATGACATGCTCGGTTGTAGGAAATGAGACAGGGCTTAATGGTTCCACGATGTAAATCCTTATAAAGAGTTCCCGGTTTAACCCCCCTTAATCCCCATTTGGTCAGTCCCCCCCATCCTTCCTCTCGTATCATCCATCTCGTGGGAAAGAGGAAGTTAGGACCCTTTTGTTTATTGCTGTCTTCCATGACAAAAGCCAGATGCTAGCCCCCCCTTTTGTTTCCCCAGTTCAAAAGGCTTCTCCTTTCCTTTGAAATGCCTATTGCCGGTTCAATACACATCTATCCTCTTCTCTTCGGGAGATGGCAGAATCCATAGGATATGTTTGAAACATTCCATTTATGAATATGATATAAATGGATTCTGACAGTCCGCTCTCCTTAGAAGAAAGATGTGTCCATCTGTAGGGGGAGAAAAGAAAAGAGAAGAAAAAAAACATGTGTAAATGTTAACTCGGTTTGTTTGGATATTCTGTATGAAATCTCTTAAGCAGCTTTGGTGCTTTAACGTGGTGTTTGCTGACCCATTCATTTTCTGAGGAGGGGAGGTGTTTCCAAGCCACTAGATATTGAGTTGTTCCATGATGTCTCCTGGAATCCAGAATTTCCTTCACCTCGAAATGTTGTTCTCCTTCCACCATGATGGGAGGTGGTGGTGGTGGAATTTTTGTTCGTAGGGGAGATTGTTGTTCTCTCTTTATTAGACTGCAGTGAAAGATTGGGTGTATTCGTCTAAGATTTTTAGGTAGTTCTAATTCAACTGTTACTGGGTTTATGATTCTTTTAATTGGAAAAGGTCCAATGTATTTTGGTCCTAGTTTTTTACAGGGTTGGAGAGACTTAAGGTATTTTGTAGACAGATATACCATCTCTCCCACCTTGAACGGTGTGGGATCAGATCTTTTCTTGTCTGCCTGTGTCTTGTGTGCTAATCTAGCCTCTGTTAATGCTTTTCTGACAATAGGCCAGGTGTATTGTAACTGAGCAATCCATTCCTTTAGTTCTGGAATTACCGGTTCTTTTGGAGTTAGATCAGGTATGGGGTTGAAGCTCTGGCCTGTGGCTACTTGAAAAGGAGTGTAACCTGTGCTGGAGTGAATTGCGTTGTTATATGCCACTTCTGCGAAAGGCAGCAGGTCTGTCCAATTGTTCTGCTGAAAATGTACATAACATCTTAAATATTGTTCAAGTACAGAGTTAGCCTTTTCTGCTTGCCCATTACCCTGAGGGTGGTGACTAGATGTCAGTCCTTGGGTGGTTCCTAACAGAGATAAAAATTCCTTCCAGAATGCTGAGGTAAATTGCACCCCCCTGTCAGATATGATGCGTTGTGGTGCCCCATGCAATCTGTAAATATGTTGTACAAAAAGTTTTGCTAATGTTTTTGCAGTAGGAATTTTTGGGCAAGGTATGAAATGGACTTGCTTAGAGAACAGATCAGTAACAGTCCAGATAACGGTGTTTCCGTTGCTTTCTGGTAGTTCCACAATAAAATCCATGGCTATTTCTTTCCATGGGGCTGAGGGATTCGCCACTGGTTGTAACAGTCCTGGCGATTTCCCTTGTAACCTCTTGGCCATTGCACAAATTTGACAGCTACCCACATAGCTTTCTATGTCCTTTTTCATAGATGGCCACCAAAATTGCCTTTTAGTTAAGTGTAAGGTTTTTGCAAAGCCAAAGTGTCCTGCTGATTTTGTATCATGGCACAGTTGCATGAAATTGATTCTCTGTGTGGCCGGTATATATAGCTTCTCCCCCACCCACGGCAGTCCATCTTTAATTGTGCACACATGTTTATTTTTCTGGAACCATTCATCACTTTCCAAAGATTTCCTGAATTCTATTCCAGTTTGGCTATCTACCTTCGGCTTCATTTTTCCTTGTGCCCTGGTGGTGACTGGTGCTGCCAGTTGTTGTTCCGGTACAAGTGGTTTAAAGTCAGTAACTCTTGTGCTGTTATATTGGGGCATGCGGGATAATGCATCTGCCAGGAAGTTCTTTCCCCCCGGTAAGTGTTTGAGAGTGAAATTGAATCGGTGAAAGTGTTGGGACCAGCGGGCTTGCTTAGGAGTGAGCTTCCTGGGCGTTTTTAGTGCTTCTAAATTTTTGTGGTCAGTCCAGACTTGGAAAGGTATTTTATTTCCTTCCAAAAATTGACGCCAAGTTAATAATGACCACCTTAATGAGAATGCTTCCTTCTCCCATATTGGCCATCGTTGTTCAGTTTCTGTAAGTTTCCTGGATGTATATGCGCAAGGTTGCAACGCCCCCTCATCATTTTCTTGTAGTAATACGGCTCCGACTGCTACGTCGCTCGCATCTGCCTGTATTACAAAAGGTTTGTTGGGATCTGGGTGTTTAAGTACAGGTTCCGCAGAAAAGAGTCTCTTTAGCCTCTCAAATGCTGCTTGACATTCCATTGACCATTTCAGAGGCTGGCTGGGTTTCACGGGTGACCCCCCCTTCGTTTTCAACAAATTTGTGAGGGGCATGGCTATTTGGCCAAATGCAGGGATGAATTGGCGGTAGAAATTTGCAAACCCCAGGAAACTTTGCAATTGCTTCCGTGTGCGGGGGGGTGCCCACTCTAGTACTGCCCTGACCTTCTCTGGGTCCATTTCGATGCCCTCTGGGGATATGCGATATCCCAGGTAGTCGATTTTTTCCTGATGAAATTCACACTTCGATAATTTAGCATATAAATGGGCAGCTCGCAATTTCTTCAGGACTGCTCTGACTAGTTTGATATGTTCCTCTTTGGTTTCTGTGAAGATAAGGATGTCATCGAGGTAAACCAGGACCCCCTTATATAGGTGCTCTCTCAGTACGTCATTAATTAATTGCATAAAGACTGCGGGGGCCCCTTGCAGTCCAAATGGCAATACTTTGAATTGATAGCACCCCATTGGGCAGTTGAATGCAGTTTTCCATTCGTCTCCTTCCTTAATCCTAATACGGTAGTATGCTTCCCTCAGGTCTAGTTTGGTAAAAATCTTTCCTTTCGATAGGTGGGATAGCATATCCTTCATTAGGGGAAGGGGGTATAGATTACATTCACTAATTGTATTTAGGTTCCGGTAATCCACAACCAAATGAAAGGAACCATCCTTCTTCTCCCTGAACAGAACCGGGGCGGCTACTTTGGGTTTGGCGGGCTCAATAAATCCTCTTTCTAAGTTTTTCTTTATGAATCTTTCCATTTCTGCCATTTCCCTTGGGCTCATGGCATACATCCTGGGTTTTGGGAGTTTTGCCCCAGGTTTGAATTCTATGGTGCAGTCTGTGGGGCGGTGGGGGGGGAGCTCATCTGCTCTTTCCTCACTGAAAACCTCAGCCAGGTCCCTGTATTCCTCCGGTATCTCTGTTAGCCCCTTCTCTTCCCCCACTGCTGCTTTTTCCTCCCTCTGGGTTGGGGGGGTGTTTGGGGGTTTTACGTTTTCCTGTTCCCCTTTTGGGAAGTTGAGTTCTGCAGTCCTCCAGTTTATCCCGGGGTTCCATTTCTTCAGCCATTCCAGTCCTAAAATCATTGGGCATGCCATGCCTGGGGCCACTATAAATGTTATGTCTTCCTCATGGGACCCCAGGGACATGTGGAGTGGTAGAGTGGCTAGGGTAGCTGGTCCCCCCCCTGCTATAGACCCGTCTAATTGACTGAAGGAGATTGGTTGTTTTAGCCTCCTCACTGGGATGCTCAGTTCCTCCACCAGCGTTGGGCTGATGAGGCAGCGGATGCAGCCAGAGTCTATCAAAGCTTTTATTTCATTGGCTTTTGGTGCAGAGGAAGCTAATATAGTTACTGTCTTAAGTATGGGTGGAAGAGGTCCACTTACCAAAGGTTCTCCCTCTGAGCTGTCTTCCGAGGTGTCCACCGCCCCTGCAGTGTAGGCCGGAGTCCAATCCCAGGTTTTGGCAGAAATTGTGGACTCTACAGCCTCTGTCCCCTTCATGGAAGATTCTTTTGGGTTGCCTTGAGACTTCCCCAGCTTTTTGGAAGATGGTGCCTCTGTTTTGCGTGGAGGGGCTTTCGAACGACATTCTGCAGCACGGTGGCCCTCTCTCCCGCAATTGAAACATCCCTTTGATTTTTTAGCCGTGGCCGGTGGGTTTTCCCCCTCACGTGTTTGCTCGAGTGGCGGGCGGCCCCATGGTTTTCCTCTGCGTTGTCTTTTCAATAGGTCTATTTCCACTTCCTCTGCCAGGACATACCAGTCATCGAGATGGTAGGGGTCTCCCCGAGGCAGGCAAGCGTCATACAGGTCGTAGTTTAGACCGTCTTTGAAATGGCTGAGGAGGATGTCTTCTGGCCAGTTCAGCTTGCTGGCGATGGCTCGGAATTCTTGGGTATATTCGGCCACTGTTCTCCTGCCCTGCCTCACCGTCTTGATTCTCTCCCGGGCCTTACGGTCAGCCAAAGGGTCCTCGAATCGTCGCCTCAAGGATGACATGAATCGGTTGAAGTCGTTGAGTTCTGGGGCGTTGGAGTCATGCAGGTTCACCACCCAGTCTGCGGCCGTCCCGTCCAGGGCAGATTGCACAATTCGGATGCGTGTTTTGTCACTGGGGATGTCCCGTCCGTACTCTTCCATGTAGCTGAGGACTTGGGTTAGGAAAAATCCCAGTCGTGATGGCTTCCCCTTGAATTTTGCTTCCAGGGGTGGGAATCTTTGGCTGGATCGTTGTCTGCGCCGCAGAGTGTATCGCTCCTCATCTCGATCCCCATCTGTGGGTCTGTGGGGGGTGGGTATCGCTGAGTCAGCGGCTCCTGTTCCATTGGACAGCCCTGGGGTTTCAGGTGTTGGATTCCTTCCGTTACCCCTCCAGTTGCGACCCCAGGTGTTGTGGTTTCCAGCTCTCTCCTCCCTTAGTGAGCTCAGGGTTGTTTTCATCAAGTCAATAGCTTTTTCCAGAATCCGCTCTTCCTCACTGGCGTGCAGGGAGTTCTCCATCTCTTGTTTCCATTCCGGTTGGTGGTCGCTCCGTCTCAGGGTCACTTCTCTCAAAGCCTTTTCCCACTCACTTTTCCTTCCATCACCCATCGACCACCGGGGTTTTTGTTCGTGGTGCTCCGCTGTTTCCTCCCAGGAGGAATATGATGCCTCAGCTTCCCAATGTTTCTGGGAGTTCGGCTGGGGGGAAGGCTCCTTCTCCGTGGGGCTTTCTTCCCTTCTTGCTTCATCGTCAGACATCATAATTATTTGCAAAGTCCCCCGGTAAGGTTCTTCTTCCCGGGTTGACTTTCGTTGCAAGCCCTGTCTAATGTCAGGACCCACCCCAAACCACGTCTTAGGAAGACAAAAACTCTTGGAGTCAGGTTTTTAGTCCAAAAGAAATCTTTACTATGACATGCTCGGTTGTAGGAAATGAGACAGGGCTTAATGGTTCAACGATGTAAATCCTTATAAAGAGTTCCCGGTTTAACCCCCCTTAATCCCCATTTGGTCAGTCCCCCCCATCCTTCCTCTCGTATCATCCATCTCGTGGGAAAGAGGAAGTTAGGACCCTTTTGTTTATTGCTGTCTTCCGTGACAAAAGCCAGATGCTAGCCCCCCCTTTTGTTTCCCCAGTTCAAAAGGCTTCTCCTTTCCTTTGAAATGCCTATTGCCGGTTCAATACACATCTATCCTCTTCTCTTCGGGAGATGGCAGAATCCATAGGATATGTTTGAAACATTCCATTTATGAATATGATATAAATGGATTCTGACAGTCTCTGTAAAAGAATGGGAGTGGATAAAAGAAAAGTACATGGAAAACATAAAGAAAAAAAAATCTGCCGATTAAATCACAAAGGAATTCAGTTTAGCCAAATCAGTTAGACAAGGAATGGTTTTTCAGATCTTCTAAAAAATAGTAAGAAGGGCAAGAGTGCCGCGTAGCAGAGTGAGCGCCTGTTACTCGTCCCAGCTTCTGCCAACCTAGCAGTTCGAAGGCATGTAAAAATGCAAGTAGAAAAATAGGGACCACTACGGTGGGAAGGTAACAGCGTTCCGTGCGCCTTTGGCGTCTAGTCATGCCGGCCACATGACCACGGAGATGTCCTCGGACAAGCGCTGGCTCTTCGGCTATGAAACGGAGATGAGCACCGGCCCCTAGAGTCGGAAACGACTAGCACACTTGTGCGGGGGAACCTTTACCTTTACCTTTACCTAAGAATTGTTTAATTTAAAGTGGTTTAGTTGTAATAGATGGTTATAGATTCAAAATAGTTTTCAAGAGCGTACAAAAGATACTATTTTTTTCTAGCATCGGCTAAATTAGACATATCTTTCCTGTTACCTTTATTGATTTCATTGCAGAGATGTTAACATAGGAAATAGATTATTTTGTTATCTAATTTTACCTTCCAAAAGACAGAAGCAGATGAAAAATGTGAGGTTCTTTCCTGTTGGCTTTTTTGAATTAGCTGTTTTAGATTCTAAAAGTTTAGTTCCTAAAGAAGTAACCTTGTAAATAATTTTAATGTCCTCCTCTAGTGCAGGGTAGGCAAACTTGGCTCTTTTATGACTCAAGGACTTCAACTCCCAGAATTCCTGAGCCAGCATGGCTCAGCTTGGAAACTTCTCTCTTTCCCCTCAGTGTGGCTGGCTTAGGATTTCTGGGGTTGAAGTCCACGAGTCATAAAAACAGCCAAGATTGCCTACTCCTAAAGCCAATAGAGGGAGCTTTTTTTTGCAAAAAAAAGGTGCCAGAACGCCATTCTGAGCGTTCTATGAGAAAAAAGGCCCGGGTAATATGCATAAGAACAATTACCATAGTCTTGATATTCTTTTAAATATTTAGAAATTGTTCACTATGGTGTTGTTGGGTTTTGGCTAAATAATTGTATCTAATTCTTTTAGATTTCCTTCATGTTTTTTTTCAAGACCCCTTTACTATCTTTAAAATGATTTCTTGCTTTTTAGTAATTTTTCTTCCTATTTTTCCTAGGCTTTTAATACTGTAATATGTTCCATTAACTTCACTCATTTGAATGGATATGAAAAACACTTTAAGTATACTTTTAGTAAAACTTTCCTCACAATTTAGGCTTCAAGTTAGATTCTATATTAGTTAATTCTATAGGATATAGGAAAACAAGTACCAATGAAGGATAAGAAAACTGGCAGAACACATCCATGAACACCAACTGGCAGTCAAAAGGCATGGCGAAAATTCTTTAATTTCACAACATATAGACAGATTTAACCATAGTTTCAATGGGGAAAATGGGACAATCCTAGACCAGGCCAAATCCAAAAATGCCAGGGAATTTCTAGAGGCCTGGCACTCTGACAAAGCCATCCATAGACGCATAGACATTAACAACATCTATAGATTATGCAAAAGAGACAATCAACCAGCACAAAAGAGAAAAAGACTCCAGCACTTCTCAACCAGTAATCAGCACTCAGATCAGCATAGATTAGCTCCAAGGTCACTTTCAGTGCAACAATCAGTAAACAATACCCCAATCAAGAAACTGCCAAAGAGCCATTAGTAAACAGCCAACCAAAGAATCCCTAAGACTGCCCCCATCCACCCAAACAGGCAAGACACCAGAATATAAACAGACAGTAAACAGCACTCCTTACTAGTACTGATGATGTTACTGAGTTAGGGTAATGAAATGTCTACAAGAAAACAAGCAAGCTCAGAGAGCGCCAAGGATCCCTTAGGGAAAAAAAGTAAAAAGAGTCCGTGCAGATGTTACTCCGCTAGTCATTTTCTGACTATAAAGGGTGATGCTCATCTCTGTTTCAAGGCTATTGAGCCAATGCTGCCTGAAGACATTTCTATGGTCATGTGGCCAACATGACATCATGGAACAGTGTTACCTTCCCACTGAAGTGGTACTTATTTATCTACTCACATTTCATGCTTTTGAACTGCAAGAGGTTGGCAAGAGCTGGAGGACGGGAGTGCACCCGTTCACATGAAACTTGGGTCTCAAACCTGGGCTGTCAGCTTTTTAGCCGACAAGCCCAACATCTTAATCACTGAGCCACCACATGGCCTGAATCTATAATATAGGTTTGAATTAAAATACTAACTTTCTGTCTTTGAATCAGCTTAATCATATTGGAGTGAAATTAGTTTCCATCCATACAGGTGTTTCTCGACTTATGACTAATGGAGCTCGGAATTTCCATCATAAGTCATAACAGTTGTATGTCAAGACACTCATGAGACTGACTCAATTTTACAGCCTTTTTTTGCAACAGTTGTTAAATAAATGTGTGATTATGGTGGCAATCATTAAAGGGGCGTGCATTCTTAGGAGTATTTTTTATTTATTTATTTATTTATTTATTTATTTATTAGTTTTTATAAACCGCCCTTCTCCCGAGGGACTCGGGGCGGTGTACAGAGGAAGGAATGTATACAGAATTGAACAATAAAAATAATAAAAAACAATAGTGAAAACAAACTGGGACCCCAATTAACGCTATCATGCCAGGCCGGACTGCTGGAACAGGAAAGTTTTTAAGTCGCGTCGGAAGGTACGGAGGTCGGGGGCCATCCGGATTTCGGTTGGTAAGCTGTTCCAGAGGGCTGGCGCACCCACTGAGAATGCCCTCCCCCTGGGGGCCACCAGCCGACATTCCTTGAGCGGTGGCACCCTGAGGAGGCCCTCTCTGTGGGAGCGCACAGGACGGTGGGGTGCTGACATTGGCAGAAGGTGCTCCCGTAGGTAGTCCGGACCCATGCCATGTAGGGCTTTGTATGTCATTGTTAGCACCTTGAACTTCACACGGAAGGCAACCGGAAGCCAGTGCAGCGCACGGAGGAGAGGTGTGATATGGGAGTATCGGGAAGCTCCCAAGAGTGTCCGTGCCGCTGCACTTTGCACCAGTTGAAGCTTCCGAGTGGATCTCAAGGGCAGCCCCATGTAGAGAGCGTTACAATAGTCTAGGCGAGAGGTCACAAGGGCATGGGTGACTGTACGTAAGGAATCCAGGTCCAGATAAGGCCGTAGTTGGCGAACTAGTCGAACCCGGGAGAAGGCCCCCTTGGTCACAGCTCCTATGTGGTCTTCCAGGGAGAGCTGCGAGTCTAGGAGGACACCCAGGTTGCGGGCCCTATCAACAGGGGGTAGTAACTTTGCCAGAAACCAGCCAAATTGGACAATTGGAAAACAATTGTTATAAAATGCATCACATGATTGTAGAATACTGCAACTGGCCCTAAAGGTGAGTTGGTTGCCAAGCACCCAAAAGCATCATGGGGGAATGGGGTGCTCCTATCAGAAAACTGGGTATCTTTTGTTGCAAGTTGGAATGGTTGCTAAGCTTTCTTATGTTCCATATTTTTTTTAAAAAAGATGGTGACAGCATCCATATATTGATGGTACTCTGAAGAGTTTTACAGAGAGGATTCTGGAAAGCTTTTTTGGATGTGGAGATTGGTATGTAGAAGTAGAGGAGTGTTTGGAGAAAGGCAAGAGAGAGACATGCATGATCAGCTTGATGAAAAGCTGGGAATTTGGTGGAGAAATGGAGAACTGGAGAAGAGAAAAGGCTGAGAGCTTGAAGAGCAGAGAGATCAGAAAGGGGCAGTGGGAAGGTGAGATGAAGGAGAGGAAGTGGATGATTTATGACTGTGTGGCTTCTCTGGACTCCCCCTGGACTCTTCTAGAATCCCCCTGGATTCCCCTGCCCTGAGACCCCAAGAGCCAGCAGCTGCAGCTCTGAAAGATGGCATGGATTTTATAATGGAGGCAGAGCTGACAGAAGAAACAACCTTCCCTGGCTTTTGTCAGAAGTTGGACCTACTCATATGGATGCTAGTGCTGTGGAATGTGGCAGGCTGCTGCTGGGATTTTTGGATGTTTAACTGGCTAGAGGGAGCTTAGAACTGTTTGAACTGCTATTGGTCTCTGTGAGCCCAGGGCTTCAGGAGACATCGTAGCACTGCATAGCTGCAACAATAAGTGCAGCATAGCATGTCTTTAGGCTGCTGCTCTAACTACTTTGTGAAATCTTTGAAATGTTCTGTAATCTGGCAGTGGAAGGGTGTTTGAGGAACTCTGGGGCTGAAGGGGGAAAGTAGGGTGAGACTCAGAGGAGTGTGTTGTTTCCTCTCCCCTGTGTGAGAGCTGAGGGTGGGGGGAGAGGAGTGACTCCCTGCTTGGTGGGTGAGGGTGACTGGGCAGGATGCTGTTTGTGCATTGAGTGGACAGATTGTGAGTGTGTTGAGGGATAAGGGGGTGCTGGATGTGACCCCTCTGCTGCAGTGAAAAAGGGGTGGTGTAAGCTTGAGGGTGCTGAGAGCAAGTGCTATAGTGCCTGTAGGGCTCATCTTGCCCCCAACTGTCTGTTGGAGGAGGTTCCCCTTTTATATTAAGAAAGAGTGTGGGAGATAGGTGATAGAATGGTGTGTGGGGAAGGCAGAGGAAGACAGTCTATTTCCATCATGTTGGGTAACAGGAGATATTGGAGTCAAGGGGGGATGCTGATGGGGAATATGGCCTTGGTGTTTAGTACCAGTTTCTTGTTCTGCCCTCTTACATTCACCTCATTTACTTGGTCAGCAGATCTGTGGTGGCCCTGATCTTAGGCTGCTGCTTTTAAATGTCAGATCAGATCAGCTAGCTTTATTGCTGATTTGATTCTTGAAGAGAAGTCTGATCTGGCTTTTATCACAGAAACCGGAAGGTGTTCCCTTATCAGAAATGTGCCCAGTAGGTTATTGAGCATGGCACCAGCCTAGACCTCAGGGCCAAAGAGGAGTGTGTGGCTGTTATTATTAGAGAATCTCTGGCAGCCTCCATGGCCATGGGTCCATAAGTGCCCAGCTGTGAAACCCTTTTTCTTAGGATTTTATGGAAACCATGACATCCACGGGCCTGTCCCAGGTTATCCAAGGCTCAGCTAGGACTAGTGGTCACACACCCAATTTGATGTTCTTGTCTGAGCAGTGCCTATATGACCTGAAATTGGTAGACCTGTCTTTCATCCCCCAGTCATAGTCACATCACAGTCTGGTGGTAATGAGTTTCTCGAGAACTGTATCCCACCTCAGGAAAGCAGGATCTATTATATTGGTCTGCTCCCAGGTGGGTTCCAGAAGGAATTGTGGATTATACCTGTGAATCTGCTGTGCAGTCCAGCCAAGCTCTTAGTCACTATTTGGAATAGGAAGGTGACTGAGGGCCTTCTCACCCATAGGCATTTCTATCCTCCATGGTATAGAGAGGAACTGAGAGGGATGAAATGGATGAAGAGACTGGCAGAAGACAAGGGATGAACTCAATCGAACACGGTTAAGAGCTGCTAATAAGATCTAACTCATGGCAATTCATACAGCGAAGTGTAAATACTTCTCTGCACTAATTGCATCTGCAGATACTTGACCAGTGACCCTCTTTAAGTTAAGCTGTCTCCTCCTGGGGAAGGAGGAGACTGAGGTCCACCTGAAGGGATTTGCTGATTTTCTGGAAGACAAAATCACTTGACTTCATTCCCAGTTAGAGGCCAATGTGGTTGCTGGTCTGGTGGAGGCCTTGCCCTGTTAATGGGAATGGTTTGACCCTATTGCCTCTGAGGAAGTGGACAGGATCTTAAGGAGTATGGCTTGTGAAAGCTTCCTGGGAGGGACATATGGGTGGACTCTGGTGGTGAGGTGAGTAATGCTTCCTTACAGGAGAGGGTAGTACCTGTCTCCAATCTGGTCACATCCTCCCGATCCACTAGAGCAGGAAGGCAAGGAATGTTGCTGGTCCTGTCCCCTATGGAGATACATCTGGCGGGACCCAAAGAAAGGCCTTCTCCATGGTGGCCTCTGGAAATTAGACTGGCCCCCACACTGATACTCTTTTGGAAGGCCCTGAAGATGTGATTCTGCCAGTGGGCCTGGGGAATCCAGACCGGCATGGAGCCCATTAAATGGATGGTATGAGTGTGTGTTGTCACTGGGTTGGGGGTTATTATTTTATTTCTTTTATGTTGTGCTTTTATTTCTTGCAAGCTGCCTTGTCTCGCCATGAGTTAGTAGGTGGTAATATAAAATTCCCAAACAAACAAACAAAATATTTCCATTGTAATGATCTCTTTGAAGCTCTGGTTTCTCTTTTCCTGTATGGTAATGGGATGACCTGGAAACTTTAATCTAGGCATATCATAAACGCCACAACTAATCTGAAACATTTTCCTCAGTAGCCTATTGTGTGCCAGCCAACCTGAGGGACCCATTATCTAGACTGGATCCAAAACTGTTTCAGGTCAGGAAAAATGAAAAATTAATGAGGGGGGGGGAGAAGAAGAAACTGGTATTTCCCTTGCATTAAACATATTGGAGGCTAATAGCCAGCCATCAACACCCCATTGTCCTCCGGGTAAGATTCAAGGTGCTGGTTACGACCTATAAAGCCCTAAATGGCATGGGTCCGGGTTACTTACGGGAGCACCTGCGGCCGGCATCAACTTCCCTTCGTCCAGTGCGCTCCCACAGAGAGGGCCTCTTTAGGATGCCGTAGGTCAAAGAGTGTCGACTGGCGGCCCCCAGGGGGAGGGTGTTCTCTGTGGGTGCGCCAGACCTTTGGAACCGTTTACCGGTGGAGCTCCGGATGGCTCCCGACCTTTGCTCCTTCCGACGTGATCTAAAAACATATTTATTTGAACAAGCCAGCCTGGTCTGATGGGTTTAGGGGTATTTTAATGTTATTGTATTAGCGTATTGAATTGGGCTGTAATATTTAATATTTTTTTAACTTTTATATGTTATATTTTATTGTATTGCCCTGTACACCGCCCTGAGTCCTTCAGGAGAAGGGCGGTATAGAAATTAATTATTATTATTATTATTATTATTATTATTATTATTATTATTATTATTATTATTATTATTATTATTATTATTATTATTATTATTATTATTATTATTATTATTATTATCAACATCTAAAAAACCCACTCACAACAGGCACCATATAAATACTACACACAGAATAGCCCAAGGCACACACTCTGCTAGAGGGAAGTTCCCTGAGGATGGGTTCCAGCACAAGTCTGAAATCTTGGAAGATTTAACCTCTGGTCCCAGTGACCAACCCAGATTGGATCCTGCAACATTATCCTGGGACACGTATATTCGCCTTTATTCACATTGGAAGTTACTTAGATCTAGCTTTTGGCTGATACTGAATTGATATTTATAGGATGATTAAAATTTGATTGTGGGATACTGTAATTTGTCTCTTCCTTCTCTGCTGCTGTTTTTTATATATTTTTCTTCTGATTTATTTCCCTTCTTTTGATAGAACTGAGCCACTTTAAAGCTCTTTCAACTGGTAGCTTCAGTTTTTGTCTCTATCTAATTCCCTTAAGTCAGCACAATTTCAGCTGGGATTACACCAAATATCCCATTGAAAATAAAAGACTTACTTCTGTATAAATATGCACAGGATTACAGGCTAGTCAATAAATTTAAAATACGTTTTAAATCAAGTTGTGGTTTACCTTGGCCAAAACTATCTCTGAGACTCATATAAATGTATACAAAACAATTCAAAGGATTTCTTATTCTCCCAGACAGTAGCATTAGTTGAAAGTCAATTTCTTTAGTAATTCAGACATACCTTTTCTAAACTTATCCTTGAAGCTCTTTTCATTGGTTCTTATTATACTCTTAATCTTAGTTTCAATGAAATCTGATTCATGAAATTTGTAGTTTTTCCAGTTTATAAAAATTGAAACAACAACAGTACTTCCTGAGTGGTGCTGGTCAGCCTTTTAAAAAGTGTGAAAGACATCTGTCTGCTGTGTACAATATTTGTGTACACTGATACATTTTTTCCAAAGGAAAATTATTTATTTAAGAGAGATGAATGGCACCCTTGGAATCATAAATAATACTCAAGGCAGCTTATAGCAAAAAGATTATTAAAAAAAGACATAAAAATGAAGACGAACAGATAATCTTATACATTGTATGCATTAATGGCATTTTTTTTAATATTTTGCTTTTCATGATAACAATCCACCAAAAGTAGTTTTCAAGCCATATGTCAAAATCAAGCAAATATCAAACTAATATACAGCAATTCTTACTTAACAATAAAAGAACAACAATCCTATAAGCTAGTTGAAGATAATGTCTCTGTCAGGACCCACCCCAAACCACGTCTTAGGAAGACAAAAACTCTTGGAGTCAAGTTTTTAGTCCAAAAGAAATCTTTACTATGACATGCTCGGTTGTAGGAAATGAGACAGGGCTTAATGGTTCCACGATGTAAATCCTTATAAAGAGTTCCCGGTTTAACCCCCCTTAATCCCCATTTGGTCAGTCCCCCCCATCCTTCCTCTCGTATCATCCATCTCGTGGGAAAGAGGAAGTTAGGACCCTTTTGTTTATTGCTGTCTTCCATGACAAAAGCCAGATGCTAGCCCCCCCTTTTGTTTCCCCAGTTCAAAAGGCTTCTCCTTTCCTTTGAAATGCCTATTGCCGGTTCAATACACATCTATCCTCTTCTCTTCGGGAGATGGCAGAATCCATAGGATATGTTTGAAACATTCCATTTATGAATATGATATAAATGGATTCTGACAGTCCGCTCTCCTTAGAAGAAAGATGTGTCCATCTGTAGGGGGAGAAAAGAAAAGAGAAGAAAAAAAACATGTGTAAATGTTAACTCGGTTTGTTTGGATATTCTGTATGAAATCTCTTAAGCAGCTTTGGTGCTTTAACGTGGTGTTTGCTGACCCATTCATTTTCTGAGGAGGGGAGGTGTTTCCAAGCCACTAGATATTGAGTTGTTCCATGATGTCTCCTGGAATCCAGAATTTCCTTCACCTCGAAATGTTGTTCTCCTTCCACCATGATGGGAGGTGGTGGTGGTGGAATTTTTGTTCGTAGGGGAGATTGTTGTTCTCTCTTTATTAGACTGCAGTGAAAGATTGGGTGTATTCGTCTAAGATTTTTAGGTAGTTCTAATTCAACTGTTACTGGGTTTATGATTCTTTTAATTGGAAAAGGTCCAATGTATTTTGGTCCTAGTTTTTTACAGGGTTGGAGAGACTTAAGGTATTTTGTAGACAGATATACCATCTCTCCCACCTTGAACGGTGTGGGATCAGATCTTTTCTTGTCTGCCTGTGTCTTGTGTGCTAATCTAGCCTCTGTTAATGCTTTTCTGACAATAGGCCAGGTGTATTGTAACTGAGCAATCCATTCCTTTAGTTCTGGAATTACCGGTTCTTTTGGAGTTAGATCAGGTATGGGGTTGAAGCTCTGGCCTGTGGCTACTTGAAAAGGAGTGTAACCTGTGCTGGAGTGAATTGCGTTGTTATATGCCACTTCTGCGAAAGGCAGCAGGTCTGTCCAATTGTTCTGCTGAAAATGTACATAACATCTTAAATATTGTTCAAGTACAGAGTTAGCCTTTTCTGCTTGCCCATTACCCTGAGGGTGGTGACTAGATGTCAGTCCTTGGGTGGTTCCTAACAGAGATAAAAATTCCTTCCAGAATGCTGAGGTAAATTGCACCCCCCTGTCAGATATGATGCGTTGTGGTGCCCCATGCAATCTGTAAATATGTTGTACAAAAAGTTTTGCTAATGTTTTTGCAGTAGGAATTTTTGGGCAAGGTATGAAATGGACTTGCTTAGAGAACAGATCAGTAACAGTCCAGATAACGGTGTTTCCGTTGCTTTCTGGTAGTTCCACAATAAAATCCATGGCTATTTCTTTCCATGGGGCTGAGGGATTCGCCACTGGTTGTAACAGTCCTGGCGATTTCCCTTGTAACCTCTTGGCCATTGCACAAATTTGACAGCTACCCACATAGCTTTCTATGTCCTTTTTCATAGATGGCCACCAAAATTGCCTTTTAGTTAAGTGTAAGGTTTTTGCAAAGCCAAAGTGTCCTGCTGATTTTGTATCATGGCACAGTTGCATGAAATTGATTCTCTGTGTGGCCGGTATATATAGCTTCTCCCCCACCCACGGCAGTCCATCTTTAATTGTGCACACATGTTTATTTTTCTGGAACCATTCATCACTTTCCAAAGATTTCCTGAATTCTATTCCAGTTTGGCTATCTACCTTCGGCTTCATTTTTCCTTGTGCCCTGGTGGTGACTGGTGCTGCCAGTTGTTGTTCCGGTACAAGTGGTTTAAAGTCAGTAACTCTTGTGCTGTTATATTGGGGCATGCGGGATAATGCATCTGCCAGGAAGTTCTTTCCCCCCGGTAAGTGTTTGAGAGTGAAATTGAATCGGTGAAAGTGTTGGGACCAGCGGGCTTGCTTAGGAGTGAGCTTCCTGGGCGTTTTTAGTGCTTCTAAATTTTTGTGGTCAGTCCAGACTTGGAAAGGTATTTTATTTCCTTCCAAAAATTGACGCCAAGTTAATAATGACCACCTTAATGAGAATGCTTCCTTCTCCCATATTGGCCATCGTTGTTCAGTTTCTGTAAGTTTCCTGGATGTATATGCGCAAGGTTGCAACGCCCCCTCATCATTTTCTTGTAGTAATACGGCTCCGACTGCTACGTCGCTCGCATCTGCCTGTATTACAAAAGGTTTGTTGGGATCTGGGTGTTTAAGTACAGGTTCCGCAGAAAAGAGTCTCTTTAGCCTCTCAAATGCTGCTTGACATTCCATTGACCATTTCAGAGGCTGGCTGGGTTTCACGGGTGACCCCCCCTTCGTTTTCAACAAATTTGTGAGGGGCATGGCTATTTGGCCAAATGCAGGGATGAATTGGCGGTAGAAATTTGCAAACCCCAGGAAACTTTGCAATTGCTTCCGTGTGCGGGGGGGTGCCCACTCTAGTACTGCCCTGACCTTCTCTGGGTCCATTTCGATGCCCTCTGGGGATATGCGATATCCCAGGTAGTCGATTTTTTCCTGATGAAATTCACACTTCGATAATTTAGCATATAAATGGGCAGCTCGCAATTTCTTCAGGACTGCTCTGACTAGTTTGATATGTTCCTCTTTGGTTTCTGTGAAGATAAGGATGTCATCGAGGTAAACCAGGACCCCCTTATATAGGTGCTCTCTCAGTACGTCATTAATTAATTGCATAAAGACTGCGGGGGCCCCTTGCAGTCCAAATGGCAATACTTTGAATTGATAGCACCCCATTGGGCAGTTGAATGCAGTTTTCCATTCGTCTCCTTCCTTAATCCTAATACGGTAGTATGCTTCCCTCAGGTCTAGTTTGGTAAAAATCTTTCCTTTCGATAGGTGGGATAGCATATCCTTCATTAGGGGAAGGGGGTATAGATTACATTCACTAATTGTATTTAGGTTCCGGTAATCCACAACCAAATGAAAGGAACCATCCTTCTTCTCCCTGAACAGAACCGGGGCGGCTACTTTGGGTTTGGCGGGCTCAATAAATCCTCTTTCTAAGTTTTTCTTTATGAATCTTTCCATTTCTGCCATTTCCCTTGGGCTCATGGCATACATCCTGGGTTTTGGGAGTTTTGCCCCAGGTTTGAATTCTATGGTGCAGTCTGTGGGGCGGTGGGGGGGGAGCTCATCTGCTCTTTCCTCACTGAAAACCTCAGCCAGGTCCCTGTATTCCTCCGGTATCTCTGTTAGCCCCTTCTCTTCCCCCACTGCTGCTTTTTCCTCCCTCTGGGTTGGGGGGGTGTTTGGGGGTTTTACGTTTTCCTGTTCCCCTTTTGGGAAGTTGAGTTCTGCAGTCCTCCAGTTTATCCCGGGGTTCCATTTCTTCAGCCATTCCAGTCCTAAAATCATTGGGCATGCCATGCCTGGGGCCACTATAAATGTTATGTCTTCCTCATGGGACCCCAGGGACATGTGGAGTGGTAGAGTGGCTAGGGTAGCTGGTCCCCCCCCTGCTATAGACCCGTCTAATTGACTGAAGGAGATTGGTTGTTTTAGCCTCCTCACTGGGATGCTCAGTTCCTCCACCAGCGTTGGGCTGATGAGGCAGCGGATGCAGCCAGAGTCTATCAAAGCTTTTATTTCATTGGCTTTTGGTGCAGAGGAAGCTAATATAGTTACTGTCTTAAGTATGGGTGGAAGAGGTCCACTTACCAAAGGTTCTCCCTCTGAGCTGTCTTCCGAGGTGTCCACCGCCCCTGCAGTGTAGGCCGGAGTCCAATCCCAGGTTTTGGCAGAAATTGTGGACTCTACAGCCTCTGTCCCCTTCATGGAAGATTCTTTTGGGTTGCCTTGAGACTTCCCCAGCTTTTTGGAAGATGGTGCCTCTGTTTTGCGTGGAGGGGCTTTCGAACGACATTCTGCAGCACGGTGGCCCTCTCTCCCGCAATTGAAACATCCCTTTGATTTTTTAGCCGTGGCCGGTGGGTTTTCCCCCTCACGTGTTTGCTCGAGTGGCGGGCGGCCCCATGGTTTTCCTCTGCGTTGTCTTTTCAATAGGTCTATTTCCACTTCCTCTGCCAGGACATACCAGTCATCGAGATGGTAGGGGTCTCCCCGAGGCAGGCAAGCGTCATACAGGTCGTAGTTTAGACCGTCTTTGAAATGGCTGAGGAGGATGTCTTCTGGCCAGTTCAGCTTGCTGGCGATGGCTCGGAATTCTTGGGTATATTCGGCCACTGTTCTCCTGCCCTGCCTCACCGTCTTGATTCTCTCCCGGGCCTTACGGTCAGCCAAAGGGTCCTCGAATCGTCGCCTCAAGGATGACATGAATCGGTTGAAGTCGTTGAGTTCTGGGGCGTTGGAGTCATGCAGGTTCACCACCCAGTCTGCGGCCGTCCCGTCCAGGGCAGATTGCACAATTCGGATGCGTGTTTTGTCACTGGGGATGTCCCGTCCGTACTCTTCCATGTAGCTGAGGACTTGGGTTAGGAAAAATCCCAGTCGTGATGGCTTCCCCTTGAATTTTGCTTCCAGGGGTGGGAATCTTTGGCTGGATCGTTGTCTGCGCCGCAGAGTGTATCGCTCCTCATCTCGATCCCCATCTGTGGGTCTGTGGGGGGTGGGTATCGCTGAGTCAGCGGCTCCTGTTCCATTGGACAGCCCTGGGGTTTCAGGTGTTGGATTCCTTCCGTTACCCCTCCAGTTGCGACCCCAGGTGTTGTGGTTTCCAGCTCTCTCCTCCCTTAGTGAGCTCAGGGTTGTTTTCATCAAGTCAATAGCTTTTTCCAGAATCCGCTCTTCCTCACTGGCGTGCAGGGAGTTCTCCATCTCTTGTTTCCATTCCGGTTGGTGGTCGCTCCGTCTCAGGGTCACTTCTCTCAAAGCCTTTTCCCACTCACTTTTCCTTCCATCACCCATCGACCACCGGGGTTTTTGTTCGTGGTGCTCCGCTGTTTCCTCCCAGGAGGAATATGATGCCTCAGCTTCCCAATGTTTCTGGGAGTTCGGCTGGGGGGAAGGCTCCTTCTCCGTGGGGCTTTCTTCCCTTCTTGCTTCATCGTCAGACATCATAATTATTTGCAAAGTCCCCCGGTAAGGTTCTTCTTCCCGGGTTGACTTTCGTTGCAAGCCCTGTCTAATGTCAGGACCCACCCCAAACCACGTCTTAGGAAGACAAAAACTCTTGGAGTCAGGTTTTTAGTCCAAAAGAAATCTTTACTATGACATGCTCGGTTGTAGGAAATGAGACAGGGCTTAATGGTTCAACGATGTAAATCCTTATAAAGAGTTCCCGGTTTAACCCCCCTTAATCCCCATTTGGTCAGTCCCCCCCATCCTTCCTCTCGTATCATCCATCTCGTGGGAAAGAGGAAGTTAGGACCCTTTTGTTTATTGCTGTCTTCCGTGACAAAAGCCAGATGCTAGCCCCCCCTTTTGTTTCCCCAGTTCAAAAGGCTTCTCCTTTCCTTTGAAATGCCTATTGCCGGTTCAATACACATCTATCCTCTTCTCTTCGGGAGATGGCAGAATCCATAGGATATGTTTGAAACATTCCATTTATGAATATGATATAAATGGATTCTGACAGTCTCTGTAAAAGAATGGGAGTGGATAAAAGAAAAGTACATGGAAAACATAAAGAAAAAAAAATCTGCCGATTAAATCACAAAGGAATTCAGTTTAGCCAAATCAGTTAGACAAGGAATGGTTTTTCAGATCTTCTAAAAAATAGTAAGAAGGGCAAGAGTGCCGCGTAGCAGAGTGAGCGCCTGTTACTCGTCCCAGCTTCTGCCAACCTAGCAGTTCGAAGGCATGTAAAAATGCAAGTAGAAAAATAGGGACCACTACGGTGGGAAGGTAACAGCGTTCCGTGCGCCTTTGGCGTCTAGTCATGCCGGCCACATGACCACGGAGATGTCCTCGGACAAGCGCTGGCTCTTCGGCTATGAAACGGAGATGAGCACCGGCCCCTAGAGTCGGAAACGACTAGCACACTTGTGCGGGGGAACCTTTACCTTTACCTTTACCTAAGAATTGTTTAATTTAAAGTGGTTTAGTTGTAATAGATGGTTATAGATTCAAAATAGTTTTCAAGAGCGTACAAAAGATACTATTTTTTTCTAGCATCGGCTAAATTAGACATATCTTTCCTGTTACCTTTATTGATTTCATTGCAGAGATGTTAACATAGGAAATAGATTATTTTGTTATCTAATTTTACCTTCCAAAAGACAGAAGCAGATGAAAAATGTGAGGTTCTTTCCTGTTGGCTTTTTTGAATTAGCTGTTTTAGATTCTAAAAGTTTAGTTCCTAAAGAAGTAACCTTGTAAATAATTTTAATGTCCTCCTCTAGTGCAGGGTAGGCAAACTTGGCTCTTTTATGACTCAAGGACTTCAACTCCCAGAATTCCTGAGCCAGCATGGCTCAGCTTGGAAACTTCTCTCTTTCCCCTCAGTGTGGCTGGCTTAGGATTTCTGGGGTTGAAGTCCACGAGTCATAAAAACAGCCAAGATTGCCTACTCCTAAAGCCAATAGAGGGAGCTTTTTTTTGCAAAAAAAAGGTGCCAGAACGCCATTCTGAGCGTTCTATGAGAAAAAAGGCCCGGGTAATATGCATAAGAACAATTACCATAGTCTTGATATTCTTTTAAATATTTAGAAATTGTTCACTATGGTGTTGTTGGGTTTTGGCTAAATAATTGTATCTAATTCTTTTAGATTTCCTTCATGTTTTTTTTCAAGACCCCTTTACTATCTTTAAAATGATTTCTTGCTTTTTAGTAATTTTTCTTCCTATTTTTCCTAGGCTTTTAATACTGTAATATGTTCCATTAACTTCACTCATTTGAATGGATATGAAAAACACTTTAAGTATACTTTTAGTAAAACTTTCCTCACAATTTAGGCTTCAAGTTAGATTCTATATTAGTTAATTCTATAGGATATAGGAAAACAAGTACCAATGAAGGATAAGAAAACTGGCAGAACACATCCATGAACACCAACTGGCAGTCAAAAGGCATGGCGAAAATTCTTTAATTTCACAACATATAGACAGATTTAACCATAGTTTCAATGGGGAAAATGGGACAATCCTAGACCAGGCCAAATCCAAAAATGCCAGGGAATTTCTAGAGGCCTGGCACTCTGACAAAGCCATCCATAGACGCATAGACATTAACAACATCTATAGATTATGCAAAAGAGACAATCAACCAGCACAAAAGAGAAAAAGACTCCAGCACTTCTCAACCAGTAATCAGCACTCAGATCAGCATAGATTAGCTCCAAGGTCACTTTCAGTGCAACAATCAGTAAACAATACCCCAATCAAGAAACTGCCAAAGAGCCATTAGTAAACAGCCAACCAAAGAATCCCTAAGACTGCCCCCATCCACCCAAACAGGCAAGACACCAGAATATAAACAGACAGTAAACAGCACTCCTTACTAGTACTGATGATGTTACTGAGTTAGGGTAATGAAATGTCTACAAGAAAACAAGCAAGCTCAGAGAGCGCCAAGGATCCCTTAGGGAAAAAAAGTAAAAAGAGTCCGTGCAGATGTTACTCCGCTAGTCATTTTCTGACTATAAAGGGTGATGCTCATCTCTGTTTCAAGGCTATTGAGCCAATGCTGCCTGAAGACATTTCTATGGTCATGTGGCCAACATGACATCATGGAACAGTGTTACCTTCCCACTGAAGTGGTACTTATTTATCTACTCACATTTCATGCTTTTGAACTGCAAGAGGTTGGCAAGAGCTGGAGGACGGGAGTGCACCCGTTCACATGAAACTTGGGTCTCAAACCTGGGCTGTCAGCTTTTTAGCCGACAAGCCCAACATCTTAATCACTGAGCCACCACATGGCCTGAATCTATAATATAGGTTTGAATTAAAATACTAACTTTCTGTCTTTGAATCAGCTTAATCATATTGGAGTGAAATTAGTTTCCATCCATACAGGTGTTTCTCGACTTATGACTAATGGAGCTCGGAATTTCCATCATAAGTCATAACAGTTGTATGTCAAGACACTCATGAGACTGACTCAATTTTACAGCCTTTTTTTGCAACAGTTGTTAAATAAATGTGTGATTATGGTGGCAATCATTAAAGGGGCGTGCATTCTTAGGAGTATTTTTTATTTATTTATTTATTTATTTATTTATTTATTAGTTTTTATAAACCGCCCTTCTCCCGAGGGACTCGGGGCGGTGTACAGAGGAAGGAATGTATACAGAATTGAACAATAAAAATAATAAAAAACAATAGTGAAAACAAACTGGGACCCCAATTAACGCTATCATGCCAGGCCGGACTGCTGGAACAGGAAAGTTTTTAAGTCGCGTCGGAAGGTACGGAGGTCGGGGGCCATCCGGATTTCGGTTGGTAAGCTGTTCCAGAGGGCTGGCGCACCCACTGAGAATGCCCTCCCCCTGGGGGCCACCAGCCGACATTCCTTGAGCGGTGGCACCCTGAGGAGGCCCTCTCTGTGGGAGCGCACAGGACGGTGGGGTGCTGACATTGGCAGAAGGTGCTCCCGTAGGTAGTCCGGACCCATGCCATGTAGGGCTTTGTATGTCATTGTTAGCACCTTGAACTTCACACGGAAGGCAACCGGAAGCCAGTGCAGCGCACGGAGGAGAGGTGTGATATGGGAGTATCGGGAAGCTCCCAAGAGTGTCCGTGCCGCTGCACTTTGCACCAGTTGAAGCTTCCGAGTGGATCTCAAGGGCAGCCCCATGTAGAGAGCGTTACAATAGTCTAGGCGAGAGGTCACAAGGGCATGGGTGACTGTACGTAAGGAATCCAGGTCCAGATAAGGCCGTAGTTGGCGAACTAGTCGAACCCGGGAGAAGGCCCCCTTGGTCACAGCTCCTATGTGGTCTTCCAGGGAGAGCTGCGAGTCTAGGAGGACACCCAGGTTGCGGGCCCTATCAACAGGGGGTAGTAACTTTGCCAGAAACCAGCCAAATTGGACAATTGGAAAACAATTGTTATAAAATGCATCACATGATTGTAGAATACTGCAACTGGCCCTAAAGGTGAGTTGGTTGCCAAGCACCCAAAAGCATCATGGGGGAATGGGGTGCTCCTATCAGAAAACTGGGTATCTTTTGTTGCAAGTTGGAATGGTTGCTAAGCTTTCTTATGTTCCATATTTTTTTTAAAAAAGATGGTGACAGCATCCATATATTGATGGTACTCTGAAGAGTTTTACAGAGAGGATTCTGGAAAGCTTTTTTGGATGTGGAGATTGGTATGTAGAAGTAGAGGAGTGTTTGGAGAAAGGCAAGAGAGAGACATGCATGATCAGCTTGATGAAAAGCTGGGAATTTGGTGGAGAAATGGAGAACTGGAGAAGAGAAAAGGCTGAGAGCTTGAAGAGCAGAGAGATCAGAAAGGGGCAGTGGGAAGGTGAGATGAAGGAGAGGAAGTGGATGATTTATGACTGTGTGGCTTCTCTGGACTCCCCCTGGACTCTTCTAGAATCCCCCTGGATTCCCCTGCCCTGAGACCCCAAGAGCCAGCAGCTGCAGCTCTGAAAGATGGCATGGATTTTATAATGGAGGCAGAGCTGACAGAAGAAACAACCTTCCCTGGCTTTTGTCAGAAGTTGGACCTACTCATATGGATGCTAGTGCTGTGGAATGTGGCAGGCTGCTGCTGGGATTTTTGGATGTTTAACTGGCTAGAGGGAGCTTAGAACTGTTTGAACTGCTATTGGTCTCTGTGAGCCCAGGGCTTCAGGAGACATCGTAGCACTGCATAGCTGCAACAATAAGTGCAGCATAGCATGTCTTTAGGCTGCTGCTCTAACTACTTTGTGAAATCTTTGAAATGTTCTGTAATCTGGCAGTGGAAGGGTGTTTGAGGAACTCTGGGGCTGAAGGGGGAAAGTAGGGTGAGACTCAGAGGAGTGTGTTGTTTCCTCTCCCCTGTGTGAGAGCTGAGGGTGGGGGGAGAGGAGTGACTCCCTGCTTGGTGGGTGAGGGTGACTGGGCAGGATGCTGTTTGTGCATTGAGTGGACAGATTGTGAGTGTGTTGAGGGATAAGGGGGTGCTGGATGTGACCCCTCTGCTGCAGTGAAAAAGGGGTGGTGTAAGCTTGAGGGTGCTGAGAGCAAGTGCTATAGTGCCTGTAGGGCTCATCTTGCCCCCAACTGTCTGTTGGAGGAGGTTCCCCTTTTATATTAAGAAAGAGTGTGGGAGATAGGTGATAGAATGGTGTGTGGGGAAGGCAGAGGAAGACAGTCTATTTCCATCATGTTGGGTAACAGGAGATATTGGAGTCAAGGGGGGATGCTGATGGGGAATATGGCCTTGGTGTTTAGTACCAGTTTCTTGTTCTGCCCTCTTACATTCACCTCATTTACTTGGTCAGCAGATCTGTGGTGGCCCTGATCTTAGGCTGCTGCTTTTAAATGTCAGATCAGATCAGCTAGCTTTATTGCTGATTTGATTCTTGAAGAGAAGTCTGATCTGGCTTTTATCACAGAAACCGGAAGGTGTTCCCTTATCAGAAATGTGCCCAGTAGGTTATTGAGCATGGCACCAGCCTAGACCTCAGGGCCAAAGAGGAGTGTGTGGCTGTTATTATTAGAGAATCTCTGGCAGCCTCCATGGCCATGGGTCCATAAGTGCCCAGCTGTGAAACCCTTTTTCTTAGGATTTTATGGAAACCATGACATCCACGGGCCTGTCCCAGGTTATCCAAGGCTCAGCTAGGACTAGTGGTCACACACCCAATTTGATGTTCTTGTCTGAGCAGTGCCTATATGACCTGAAATTGGTAGACCTGTCTTTCATCCCCCAGTCATAGTCACATCACAGTCTGGTGGTAATGAGTTTCTCGAGAACTGTATCCCACCTCAGGAAAGCAGGATCTATTATATTGGTCTGCTCCCAGGTGGGTTCCAGAAGGAATTGTGGATTATACCTGTGAATCTGCTGTGCAGTCCAGCCAAGCTCTTAGTCACTATTTGGAATAGGAAGGTGACTGAGGGCCTTCTCACCCATAGGCATTTCTATCCTCCATGGTATAGAGAGGAACTGAGAGGGATGAAATGGATGAAGAGACTGGCAGAAGACAAGGGATGAACTCAATCGAACACGGTTAAGAGCTGCTAATAAGATCTAACTCATGGCAATTCATACAGCGAAGTGTAAATACTTCTCTGCACTAATTGCATCTGCAGATACTTGACCAGTGACCCTCTTTAAGTTAAGCTGTCTCCTCCTGGGGAAGGAGGAGACTGAGGTCCACCTGAAGGGATTTGCTGATTTTCTGGAAGACAAAATCACTTGACTTCATTCCCAGTTAGAGGCCAATGTGGTTGCTGGTCTGGTGGAGGCCTTGCCCTGTTAATGGGAATGGTTTGACCCTATTGCCTCTGAGGAAGTGGACAGGATCTTAAGGAGTATGGCTTGTGAAAGCTTCCTGGGAGGGACATATGGGTGGACTCTGGTGGTGAGGTGAGTAATGCTTCCTTACAGGAGAGGGTAGTACCTGTCTCCAATCTGGTCACATCCTCCCGATCCACTAGAGCAGGAAGGCAAGGAATGTTGCTGGTCCTGTCCCCTATGGAGATACATCTGGCGGGACCCAAAGAAAGGCCTTCTCCATGGTGGCCTCTGGAAATTAGACTGGCCCCCACACTGATACTCTTTTGGAAGGCCCTGAAGATGTGATTCTGCCAGTGGGCCTGGGGAATCCAGACCGGCATGGAGCCCATTAAATGGATGGTATGAGTGTGTGTTGTCACTGGGTTGGGGGTTATTATTTTATTTCTTTTATGTTGTGCTTTTATTTCTTGCAAGCTGCCTTGTCTCGCCATGAGTTAGTAGGTGGTAATATAAAATTCCCAAACAAACAAACAAAATATTTCCATTGTAATGATCTCTTTGAAGCTCTGGTTTCTCTTTTCCTGTATGGTAATGGGATGACCTGGAAACTTTAATCTAGGCATATCATAAACGCCACAACTAATCTGAAACATTTTCCTCAGTAGCCTATTGTGTGCCAGCCAACCTGAGGGACCCATTATCTAGACTGGATCCAAAACTGTTTCAGGTCAGGAAAAATGAAAAATTAATGAGGGGGGGGGAGAAGAAGAAACTGGTATTTCCCTTGCATTAAACATATTGGAGGCTAATAGCCAGCCATCAACACCCCATTGTCCTCCGGGTAAGATTCAAGGTGCTGGTTACGACCTATAAAGCCCTAAATGGCATGGGTCCGGGTTACTTACGGGAGCACCTGCGGCCGGCATCAACTTCCCTTCGTCCAGTGCGCTCCCACAGAGAGGGCCTCTTTAGGATGCCGTAGGTCAAAGAGTGTCGACTGGCGGCCCCCAGGGGGAGGGTGTTCTCTGTGGGTGCGCCAGACCTTTGGAACCGTTTACCGGTGGAGCTCCGGATGGCTCCCGACCTTTGCTCCTTCCGACGTGATCTAAAAACATATTTATTTGAACAAGCCAGCCTGGTCTGATGGGTTTAGGGGTATTTTAATGTTATTGTATTAGCGTATTGAATTGGGCTGTAATATTTAATATTTTTTTAACTTTTATATGTTATATTTTATTGTATTGCCCTGTACACCGCCCTGAGTCCTTCAGGAGAAGGGCGGTATAGAAATTAATATTATTATTATTATTATTATTATTATTATTATTATTATTATTATTATTATTATTATTATTATTATTATTATTATTATTATTATTATTATTATTATTATTATTATCAACATCTAAAAAACCCACTCACAACAGGCACCATATAAATACTACACACAGAATAGCCCAAGGCACACACTCTGCTAGAGGGAAGTTCCCTGAGGATGGGTTCCAGCACAAGTCTGAAATCTTGGAAGATTTAACCTCTGGTCCCAGTGACCAACCCAGATTGGATCCTGCAACATTATCCTGGGACACGTATATTCGCCTTTATTCACATTGGAAGTTACTTAGATCTAGCTTTTGGCTGATACTGAATTGATATTTATAGGATGATTAAAATTTGATTGTGGGATACTGTAATTT
>NW_027673406.1:0-30244 GCF_964194415.1 Vipera berus
AGTCTCAATCCGCTTATGACAAAGCTTTTGTTCTTCTTTTAGGAATAAAAGACGTAACCATCTTTTTATGAGCATATATGAGTGCAACGCACAGCATCCAAAGGCGGCTGCTGTTTTTTTTTTTAAAAAAAATATTCCAATTGACTAGAGCATTAGAGAAGGTGGATTTAAATGTTTGAACTAAAACACGTCTGAAATTAAGCCTTCAGTGTGTACAGGAAAACATTCCCTTAGTCGGGTTCCCTCATGCTAAATGAAATTCTTTTCAAGAAGCCTTTCCAATCTGTTCTTCCTATCTAAACAGAAGCCATCTGGCATTTAACGGGATAATGAAATCTCAAAGTTCCTGCTAGTTCCAGATATGAGGTGGTGTGGTGCAGTGGTTAGGGGATTAAGGTAAGACTGCAGTAATGTAGATTTCAGCTCATCCTCCTCAGCCATGGAAATTCACTACAGGATCATGGGCTTTTCTCTCATACAAGATTGTTGTGCTGCAGATAACATGAAGGGAAGAAAGCTCTCCTGGGATGGAAATCTAACCAATGAGCCAAATGAATGAAGATAACATCCTGTTTGCTCTACAGACATGGTTTTGCCTCTCCCAAGCAGATGATTAACTCATTTTAGTGTGCTGAAATAAGACTGCTGGATTTCCAGGGTGAGGCTGAAGTGAGGGCATAATCTCTAAATACAGTTGGTTCATTATTCAATCACAAAGACTTCCAAGCAGGCCTGAGACAGCCTCATGATCATGAGCTTCATGGTCAACAGCCCCATGGCCATAAGCTTCTTTTTTATTATTTAAAAGTTTTAAAATACATTTTTAAAAACATAAACTCCCTCCCTCCCCCTCTCCCCACATCCCCTCCCTTCCCCTCCCCCCCTGACTTCCCAGAGCTGAATACAGGGTATCAACTTTAACCAACTTAAGCTAAAATATGCTAACCAACTAAAAAAGTCACTTTAGATTCTATCGCGCTTTAACTCCTCTTAACATAACTAAATAACTAAGTAATAATAACTAATTAATAATACATCATATAATACTAATACTTATTCATATACTAAATGAAACTTTCTAGTCCCATATTTATTCTGAATATAATCGATCCATCTTCTCCATTCCAAAATATATCTCTGTTGCGAGTGTTCTTTCAAATATGCTGAAATCTTTGCCATTTCCGCCAGGTTTGAAACTTTTAAAGTCTTATGACCATGGCCATAAGCTTCATGGTCAACCTGGAATGTCAGGAATGGCAACCTGAGCCAAATGAATCAAAATTCTAATAAGAGATTTATTTTCTTTTTCCTTCAGGGATTAACTCAATGTGTCAGACAAAAAGAACAGATGCTGGAGGCATAAACAATTCACCAGTTCAGTCTTCACTCCAATATATAAATCACCAAGAAGCACATTTTATCCATTTTATCCCTGACCAAATTAGCAGTTGAACAAATGCATTTATACGCAGGTATCCCTGATCTCCATCAAACTGCGGTATCGAAAAAAGGTAGAAGGATCACAGCAAAAGCTTACTGCTTCCTAATGCCCTTATAAAGAAAATTGCTCCAGGATCGTGGTGGCGGCACAGAGTTGAATGACAGGTGTAATATCTCATTTGTTCCAAGTGTTGAAGGAAAAAAAAACAATTAAAAGGCTTTTTTGCATTGTATCTGGTGAATCGCTACAGTCATACTACTGTATTTCCTGCAGACCCAGGCAAACTTGAAAGTTAAACTGAACTTTGACAGCCTTAACATGCATCAGGGGGGAAAGAATCAACATATTTAGCATGTTATCCATTTTGCCTAAAATGAGAAAGTGATGGCAACAGCAAAAACAATTTTGGCTTCTGTTTAAGTCACGGGTCTCCAGACCTGGCAACTTTAAGACTTGTGGACTTGTGGCCTTTTCCCTGCCCAGACAAATTTATTAATACCCTTTTGCCATTCCTCCAAGTTTGAATCCTTTTTAAGAATAGGTATCATTTGAAATAAAAATAGAAATTTCGGCAAAACATTCATTTTCACTGCTGCAATTCTACCCAATAAAGACAATTGTAGTTTTTTCCAGCTATCCAATTCTTTTTGAACTTTTCCCCATAGCTTTTCATAATTATTTTTATATAACTTTACATTTGAGGGTGACAAATTGAGGTTTATCCATAAATATTAAGATGGGGTGAAGCGAAAACCAAGTGCTCTGCTTAGGAAACCGAAGCAAGAATGGATTGCAATTTTCAGCAGCACATCAACCAAGGCAGAATAAATGAAAAGTGCCATCCATTTTGCATGATCACATTCTATTTGTATGGCACATTGTGTCCCAGTCGCAGCGAGGATGAAATCAAATATCATCACTTAGACTTGAATAGTCAGCGCCGCCCGCTCTTAATAATCTTGTTCTGTTTTGTTTATTTGTCTGTTTCAAAGATTCAGGCCTTACTATGTGATGCTTCTGGAAAGAAAAAGTAAAAATTAAAAACAGCAAATTAAAAAAAGAATAGAAAAGATAAGCTGCTTTCTTTTTTTCCTCATTAAATCTACAGATTCAAATGCTTATAATGCACAAACCAGCCCTCTGGGAAGAATTAATGAATTTACGCAATGCAATTTAGGGTAATTAATTTATTCCCTTCCCTGCCACATTATTTAGAAACACCTAAATATCAAGCAGGATGATACACCAGAAAATGGCACCTTTCCTTCTAAAAACTTTTTAAAAATATACTTTTGACAGCTTTGTTGCCAAAGATATAATCGACAGCAGTTAAAGACTGTAAACAAGATTGTAGAGTGGAAATCCTTCCAAAGGGAACTTTGTCAAACTTTACCTTTTCAAATTCACACACACGTGAAGAGATAAATATGCAGAAAAGCTTTAAGCATGAATTTGAATTGGTTTTTCCACAGATCAAACCAACAGTTCTTAGAGTGGTGTGGCATAAAAAATTGTTAAAAAATAAACAGTCCAGCCATTTTCACCCACATGAATTGTAAATCAAACCTCTCTACCCATATCTTCTGGAGATAATAAAATAATGACTTCAGCAACTCAATGCTTTGAAATAGTTTTAAAGAATTTTTGATATAGGACATCATGTGAATTTGCTTTTCAAAATGGTTTTTATTTTTTCCTCTTCTTCCACACTGAAACTGTATTTTTAAGAGAATGGCCTCATAAAGCATTCATTTAGATATTTTAAACATTTATGGTCAATCTCTCCAAAAACGCCTATATAGTGAACTATTGGAAGTTACTTCTTAGTCCACAAAGGTATTCTGAATTGGAAATATGAGACTGTTTTCCAAGAAGAGAGTAAAAAAAACAACTGCAATGTAACATGTGATTTTTAATTTTGGCACATATTGGGTACCTTTAAAAGCCACACGCCCACATTTATCATTGTCCTTTGGTGTTTAATGTTAAGTTCCATGAAAAGGTTTTACAGGAATATCGTTGGAAGAGACAGATATTTGGCTAGTCAAAAGGCAAGAGACAAGGATGCCTTGACTATTGTTTAGGAAAATAACGCAAGACATACATCTAATAACACAAAAAAGGCTCCATTATCTAGACAACGAGCTTCTGTCCAAAAGACAAGAGAAAGCAATGCACCAAACATGGTTGATTAGAGACCTGTAGGAGATTACCAGATTGCGCCTGATGAAGGGGTCAAACGGGTCCCTTCACATCCGGAAGAGATCTAAGTCCAGGACACCTTGAATTCCATTGACTCTTATCTACCATCAATTTGCTTGGACCTTGATAGTTCGGATTCTTGTAGAAACCCTTTATATTCATTTGAGCTGTCTGGACTTCTGATTTTCCTGTGCTTGGCAGACCACAGTCAGTAGGGGGAAAAAAAAACCAGCGGCCTTCTTCAATGCTGATTATGCATATTTCAAACCCACCACCCCCTCCAGTCCTTAATGAATTAATGTACACATTAAATGAGCAAGGGAATCTCAAAATGCAGGAGAGGTAGATTGGAAGATATTACTTTTATATGTAGATATAATGGGAGGGAGGAGGATACTGTGGGCATGATACTGTTCTTTTCCTCTCTAAAAAAAGGGGGATCTTCTTGCATCTCCTTTTTAAAGACTTGATCAGCTGGTCATGTGACCTAGCACAGCATCCTAACCTCTGGATGGCCAAGAAATCTGTCTCGCAAAGCAATGGAGTCTCCATGTTTTGCAAACAAATACTTACCTTTGCAGTAATGTAAGAATAAAAAAAAAATTAGATAGGTCCGGTGGTCCTCGTGCCAGGTCACCTGAATCCATAGCAAATTCCAAAGCTAGAATTAGCTTTCCCATTTAGCTGGTCCGCTTTTAAATCTCTCTACACACACGGTTTAGCCAAAGAAGCAGATTAAGTGGAAAGGAATCATTCAGAACAGCTAGTATACAACACCGTTTTTAGCTTTGTCCCATATATAAAAGCAATAATTTATCTCTACACGTTTTACAGATAAACTAGGCTGGAAAGTTGCGGGGGGGGGAGGAAGGAATATAAATGGCAAAGCGCCTCTGTTCTTGCTAAAAAAAAAAAAGATGGATATCTCCACAAAGACACCAGGAATTGAACCAGATGCAAGGAAGAGTTTATTTTTCAGACTATCAGGTCACAGCAGCATCGAATTATATAATCTAATTATATTTTTATGTAGCAGCCATTCACCAGCAAATGTATTTTTTTTTTGAAAAATAACAACCACAAAGTTTGATCTTCTCTACATATTATGTATGCCAATTGCTGCTAGCACGAAAGATGAAAAAAATCAGTGAAAAAGAGGAGCGAGAAGAGACTTTTATTTCAGATTCTAAAAGGTTGGAATTTGAATCAAGGGACTCACTCCCTTTTGCTTCCAGTTCAGATACCCAGAATTTTACTTCCTCTTTTCTGGCCCACCTAACTTTATGCTGAAGAGTGTCATGAAGCATCTGAGAATTTGGGGTTTCAAGAAGACTGGATGGCCTTGCATAGGACTCTGGAAAAAAAAAGTACTGATGAAGGAGACTGAAGGAGACCAGGTGTTGGCCATGCCAAGAAACAGACTTACAAAAGAGAAATCCAAAAGAAAAAAATGGAAGAACATCTGCAGGTTGAGGCAGTTGAATTACTACTACTCCATAATTATTTAGGAAAACAAAGCTCCAAAAAAAAGCTCAAAATACAGATCGGAGCCACCGATGCTTACACTCCTATCAGTGACGAGGAACTATTGCTATCGTTTTATATTAAGGAAATGATTAGAAGGATTAACTGATATACTGAAATATATGAACACACCAGACACTTGAAGCATGCTATTGTGGGTACCAAGTATCTTTTAAAGATTTGTTTTTAATGTTGCTTATTAATGGGATTGTCTATAAATGATCCAGTGCCAGGAATGCCGAGTTCACCACCGTAAGTGACTAAATTTAACCAAAGGAGGGTTTGAAACGGAAAAATACCGGTACTTCACACTTCAGTTCTCATCCACCAACGCAAAGTCCTTGTTAGGTGCACATTCACACTGTTTACTTTCCAGGCTACCTCATTCAGCTGAGTGGAGATGCTACCACATCAAGAAATGAAATGTTTTGCACACAGATGGCACATTATAAACATAGAAGTTGTCTCAAAACACCCAGGCTGGTGTTATCTAAGCTGCTTGGATCTGCCAAGGATTAACACTGGAAACTTCTGCATATAATGGCTTGATGAAGCCATAACTTCAGTTCCTCTGCTAATCAGTGTCCTTACATTCTCATGAGTTCAGGGGGAAAAAAATTACAGCAATATTTTTTAAGGCTCACCCTAAAATATAGGACAAGGGAGAGAAGTTAGATTTGTTCGTAATTGCAATCAAATAGAGAGATTTCTTCTCTGTATTAAATAATTTTCTTTGGCAGGGTGACTAACTAGTATAGTTCACTAACAGTTTTGAAGCACCTCTGAAAACCTCACCAAAGGCTTTGAAATGATAACACTTATTTATTTATTTATTTATTTATTTATTTATTTATTTATTTATTTATTTATTTATTTAATTTATTTATTTATTTATTTTATTTATTATATTTTTATACCGCCCTTCTCCCGAAGGACTCAGGGCGGTGCACAGGGCAATAAATACAAAACAGGATACAAAAGTTAAAAGCGATTAAATAAATGCCCAAGGTTAAAACAATAATTAAGATGTATTAAAACCCCAACCCTAACCCATCAGACCAGGTCAGACTGCTCAAATAGATACGTTTTTAGATCGCGCCAGAAGGAGCGAAGGTCGGGGGCCGTCCGGAGCTCAACCGGCAAGCGGTTCCATAGGTCTGGCGCGCCCACAGAGAACGCTCTCCCCCTGGGGGCCACCAATCGGCATTCTTTGATCGGAGGCACCCTGAGGAGGCCCTCTCTGTGGGAGCGCACTGGACGGAGGGAGGTTGACGCCGGCCGCAGGTGTTGCCGTAGGTAATCCGGACCCATGCCATGTAGGGCTTTGTAAGTCATTACTAACACTTGACCACAAGCATTTTATTAAATCAACACTCAGTGGAAAAATCAGGGGAAACCACCGTTAATCCACACCGGTCCAAACAGTTGAATTATCAAATAGCGACTAAACATACACAAGAGATGTAGAACTTCTCCATACCACTGTTGGAACTTACTTATCACAAAATACACAATCCCTTCCAGCCAAACAGCAAATGCTATTGAACAAATAAAGTGCACTTTTTGAAAGATGGGATGACATTAATCCAATGTTGTAAATGCCCTCTTTTCCAAAAAGGTTGAAGACTCTGGAGTCAAAGTTGATAATAATCCAGGATGGGAATAATTCTTATTTGTGACCACGACACACCACTCTCCTGCTGATTGGCTTTTAAAGTAAACTGCTGAACAGCCACAATAATTTTTACCAAACCACCCCCCACACAAATTTTAAAGAGGAGATGTTTTGATCATTCAATCTGGATCAAACCTTCTAGGATGTATTACCATACAAGTTCCTAGTGGAAAAGCAAACTCCCCGGAAAACACAAATATCAGCACTTCAAAACACTCAAAGCGAAGTTCAGTCAAATAGCAACTCAGTGATCTGTAGACATTATTAAAAACACTCCTGGCTGTTTTTTTTTTTTTTTCAAAATTAACTGCAAAGTGCAAAAAGTTGCTTTGTTTCCACAGTTCGACGTTTCAGTTATTTTCTCAATAATATAGCAAATGTTCCATTCAATTTCCTTCCAATTGTTGACCCGAGAATATTTCCAAAGTTTGATAGGCGACCCTTGAACATTTATGGCTTTAAATGGCTTGTGTGGCATTACTACGTTCAAATTCAAAACTATAATTTTAGATCAGACTAGATATTTCATTTAATTCTTCTAAAATTACAAAAAAAGGCAAATAAACCCCTAGCGTAGGGACCAAAACATTATTTCTGCGCACATCCTAGATGTCAATGCTGCTAAACATCGGATGTTCTTGCTTTGACCAAAGATGAAGAAGCAGCTACTTTGCATTTCTACTTGTGTATCCCTTTTAGAGTTAAAAGTTAGATGGAGGGGGAAGGAAGAATATGCATGGGGGATTAGTTAGACATAAGAACATAGCAGCAGAGCATTTTCAAGGTTGCATGTAATAAGAGGCGATAAGAACTGGTGGGTTAAGCTAAGGAGGGAAAACTTACCTTTCAAACTAGTTGGAGAATGTGATTTATGACGGTTAACTAAAGGAGGGAACTATGCTTTAATATTATCTTGCTCAGGGGAGGGGAATCCAGATTTCAGCTTTAACCAAGTATTGCCGATGTTATGTTGCTCTAATAAAGACTTTCAAGGTAAACAATGCCTCAGAGTTCTGTGACGAGTTTGTCCGTCGGAAGCTTGACACTAGAAACCTTAAACTTCAAAAGAAAGGTACCACTCTTTACTCATCACTGAAATATGGAACTTCAAGAAAACCAAGAAAGTCTAGGAACTAACATCCCTTCTAATCACAGCTTAAAAAAATCAAACCAATATTTAACCATCCACATTTTTCTGAATTTTTATGACCAAACAAGATTAACATCAAACAGAAAAAGAAAAAAAGAAAAGAAAAGAAAAGAAATGTCTTGTAAGATAGATCTTCTGATGCAGTCTACTCCCAACTGGGAACCACCAAATAGGTGGATTTCAATTCAGCCATTGCTCTAAATTTTGGAACTTCACTATCTAATCTGGAGGCTGCCGAATGCCTGTTCAATGCGTCAGATTAACGAAAACAAGTTAATATGGATTTGGTTGCACCTGTATCCAAAGTAAAGCAATCACCTGCTAAATTAGCTTGACAGCATCAGATGGCCTAGGAAAAAAAATAAGTAATAAAATATGTATTATGATGATGATAGACAGACTGGCACATTGCAAAGACCCATTAGGTATTGCCCTCCATGCTAAGATTATTTTAGCTAAAAACCAACACACTGGATGCTAATGTGTTCCAAAGGAAAATAGCAGCCTTCAGCATAATTTTTACTTGAAAGAATATATCTAGGCCACCATAGATAGAAGCTGAATTTCCCCTTCCAACTTCTTGTTTTGCCTTTTTTTTTTTTAAAAAAAAAAAAGTATTTTAACTTTATGTCCTCACAAAGTATACCACGTGATCTATGGGAACTACTGTAAGCATACTTTATATTTCTTACTGGAAATTATATGTACTTTATTTTGCCTGTGTTGTTAGTTGCGAAGTCGTGTCCGACCCATCGCGACCCTATGGACAACGTTCCTCCAGGCCTTCCTGTCCTCTACCATCTTCTGGAGTCCATTTAGGCTCAAGCCTACTGCTTCAGTGACTCCATCCAGCCACCTCATTATCTGTCATCTCCTTCTTCTCTTGCCCTCAATCTTTCCCAGCATTAGGCTCTTCTCCAGTGAGTCCTTCCTTCTCATTAGGTGGCCAAAGTATTTGAGTTTTAGCTTCAGGATCTGACCTTCCAAAGAGCAGTCAGGGTTGATCTCCTCTAGGACTGACCGGTTTGATCGCCTTGCGGTCCAAGGGACTCGCAAGAGTCTTCTCCAGCACCATAGTTCAAAGGCTTCAATTCTTTGGCGCTCAGCCTTTCTTATGGTCCAGCTTTCACTGCCATACATTGCAACTGGGAAGACCATAGCCTTGACTATACGCACTTTTGTTGACAGGGTGACGTCTCTGCTTTTTAGTGTGCTGTCTAGATTTGCCATGGCTTTCCTCCCCAGGAGCAAGCGTCTTTTAATTTCTTGGCTACAGTCCCCATCTGCAGTGATCTTGGAGGCCAGGAAAATAAAATCTGTCACTACCTCCATTTCTTCCCCATCTATTTGCCAGGAATTGAGAGGGCCAGATGCCATGATCTTGGTTTTCTTAATGTTTAGTTTCAACCCACATTTTGCACTCTCCTTCTTCACTTGCAACAAGAGGCTCTTTAGTTCCTCTTCACTTTCTGCCATTAGAGTGGTATCATCTGCATATCTTAGGTTGTTGATGTTTCTTCCGGCAATCTTAATTCCAACTTTTGATTCATCTAGCCCTGCCTTTCTCATGATGTGCTCTGCATATAAGTTAAATAGGCAAGGCGACAGTATGCAGCCTTGCCGGACTCCTTTCCCAATTTTGAACCAATCAGTGGTTCCGTGTCCAGTTCTCACTGTTGCTTCTTGGCCTACATATAGGTTTCTCAAGAGACAAATAAGATGGTCTGGTATGCCCATCTCTTTAAGAACTTGCCAGAGTTTGTTATGATCCACACAATCAAAGGCTTTAGCATAGTCAATGAAGCAGAAGTAGATGTTTTTCTGGAACTCTCTAGCTTTCTCCATTTTGCCTGTAGCACAACTGAAATTTGGGTTCCTCATAGCATAAAGTCTTAACATTCTAATTTACAATATTCTGTAAAATAAGGATAGCTCTTTCACTGTTCAGACAGAGATTACAGTAACTCTTCATCTTACTTCATAGTTTATATTGTGCTTGTTATTGTCATGGCTATTAATGTACTGGTCAGAATTCAACAATAACCCTACACATTTTTTAAAAAAATATATTTAAGATATTTAGTTATGTAAAACTAACAAAAGTTTGCAAATTATTACCCGACAAATTGAGTTTCACTTAATTTTTAGCTTTTACTTAATTCTGTGGTGAAAATTGAAATTTTTTCTTTTCCTTTTTTCTCAGTTCTTTCTTTCCCTTTTCTGGTTTGTCTTTATATATATATATATATATATATATATATATATATATATATAATCCCATTTATATCCCGCACTTCTCCAAAGACTCAGGGCGGCTTACAATTTAAAGCACAAATCAACGTGCTTAGCAATAGCCTTCATTCTATGTATATGCCTGCTTATTGGGGCTTTCGCCCCCCCCCCCAGCGGCATTATTACAAAGTCAGCTTATTGCCCCCAACAATCTGGGTCCTCATTTTACCTACCTCGGAAGGGGAAGGCTGAGTCAACCTTGAGCCTGGTGGGACTCGAACCTGCACTAATTGCAGGCAGCTGGTGTTACTTAAGGAGGCATTAGCCCACTGCTCCACCAAGGCTCTATATCCCCTTTCTCAGAAAATGTTAAAAAATAAAATAATCCTTCCTAAAAAGAGAGTGCTGTCATGGGCAGCCATCAACAATTCCTGATAATTCTCCGAAACTGAATTTAAAATTTGCCCTGTCTGTGAAGATGTTCAAACCTTTCCGTATCTCTAGGTTATGTAGATGTGTTCCAAAACAATGTTAAAGTTTAAGAGATGTGATGTCTGCAGTATAACGAGGAGTCAAGACCTTTTAATATTTAATGCGGCTGGTACAATAGTAACATGGCCAAATCATGATAATTTATGGCAGCCTGTATAATTAATAGGAGTCTGGGATGAGCAACATAACCATATACCTCCTTCAACAGCTGAATAACTTAATATATAATGCAGCATGTGATTGTTAGAAATTAAATAGGCATGAATCGGAAGCATATGCCATTTTGCTTCCAAAACAAGGTATCAGTTTCACGGTACTTATATATCATAAGAGTAAGTAGAATAAGTATGTACTTTATTCCAATCAGAAAAAGAGAGTAAATCTCTCTTTTGAGTAAACCTCTGTTCAATCTGTTATTCACACCTGTGTGAGATGAAAATTGCATTTTCAAGGGTTGGCCTTTAAATATGAATGCAGACTGGAAACTCAACTCAACCACAAATGGAAAAGAAATGTATTAGGAAATAAAAGCATCTTTTTTTTTAACCCTGAACTGACTCTTGTCTATTTTAAGCTGATTGGAAAAGCTTGGAGGGCATCGGAAAGGAAGAAGTGAAAATAAGCTGAGTTAGAAGCATCCTCAACTGCCTGTTCTTCCCAATTAACGTTCATTTCCCTCAATAACCAAGGAAGTTACTGGAAACACATCTTCCCCTCTTTAAATTCATATCTGAAAAGAGTGTCCAAGGATCTTTTCAGGAAAGCAATCGAAATACTCAGCAAAACAACCTAGAAGTCAGAAGAAAATTTTTCACAATCACCAATTCTTCTGCAGGAGAAGGAATTGCTAAAATATGGCACCTTTCCTTTTAGCTGCAGTTTTCTGTGGCCATTTTTTCTCTCAAAAGCATTTTCTGAGAGCAAAGTAACAATTTATAAGAGTACACCAAATAGTCTTGCTATTAACACGCTACTCATTGATCATAAGCACATAAGTATATACAAAATATGCTAGACAGAATGTGTCATGAAACCTGTTGTTGACAAGGACAGAAATTCCTAGTTTGAAACCGGCATTGCTCAAATAAAAATTGTTATTTTTTTATTGTTTTTTCAAAATAATTTCAATGTTTTTTTCGGGATTTTAATGGTAATATGTTTGGTTTTTTTTAATTGTGAGTCACCCAGAGTCATTGACTGAGACAGGCAGCTATAGAAATTGAAAAATAAATAAATAAACATTAGTAGCAAACAGCCTGTCTGATACATCTGGAAACATCTGTAGTGGAAGTTTCTGAAAATGCAACAAATGAATATCATCTCTTCAGATCCACAGCTCTCTGGGGAAAGTACAAATCACGCAACTGATGAAAGCCACCACCCACCAATGACAGGAAATGAACTAGATCCTATGGCAGACACCATTTTTGTCCCTATGTGTACTTTGACAATTTCATTACATACTCTAATGAACTCATCTACAATACCAAAAATCATAACCAACTGTCATTCAGTACATGTGTGATAATTGGCGAAGTACAAATTACTGCTCTCCTCTAAATTAGTCAATCACTAGACAAAGTAATACTGCAATAAATAAATGATTTTTCCTATTTCATACGATATGGTGTGGGTGGGGATTGTCAGCCCTCACAGATACACAAGACAGGAAACAGAGGCGCTAGATCTACAGTGACAGAATCTTGCAAGTCTGAAGGTGTAAACCATCCCAACACTACATTTATCTACCTGATCCATTAGGGCAGGTCTTTCTTAGTTTTCATTCCCTCCCCATTGAAACCATTATATCTAAGCTACACCATGGCTGCAAACAGTATTGAATAAGTAATCAAGGATCATTATGTGACTTTCTTCATTTAACTTTCCTTATAAAAAGCTAAAAAGTATAGTGCACCATTTTACTTAAGCTGTTCAGTTATGAGATGCAATGGATCATCATGTATTGAAGTCAACATGTTGTTAAAAAAATCATATGTGTGTGTGTGTGTGTGTGTGTGTGTGTATTTTGGATTGCTAACAAAGAATTAAAGGGAGACTGATATGCATTTCAAACTTATTTGTTCTCATCAGTCAGCCATACCCTACTGTGACCACTGCCTGTGGATGGCCGTGGGTTAGGCTGAAACAGGAAATAAGATTTGTCCCATGTTTGGGGCCTAGCAAGGTAATCTAAATACATTTAACACATATCTCCCTTGCTTCTCAGCTAACAAAGAGAGAGAGAGAGCCTGTGGCCTAGGGGTTAGAACAATTGCCTAATGTGCAATCAGCCCAGGTTCGAATCTCAGAAGGGTATGGCTGACTGATGAGAACAAATAAGTTTGAAATGCATATCAGTCTCCCTTTAATTCTTTGTTAGCAATCCAAAAAAAATTACAGAAATATGAGCTGTCACTACTGTGACCACTGCCTGTGGATGGCCTTGGGTTAGGCTGAAACAGGAAATAAGTTTTGTCCCATGTTTGGGGCCTAGAAAGGTAATCTAAATACTTAACAAATATTACAAAAACCACCTAAGAGCCGTGCTTCTTCTCTGTTTTCCCAACACACCCTGCAGAGAGACTGAACATTGCCAGGGTTGCTAACATATTATGTTACTGTAATGGCTTGATTTGTTAATTATCTGGAATTTCAGTTGACTACTTTATTTGTTTTATTGCTTTAATAAGCATTGTATTGTTTGGAATATGCCTCTCAGCTCTTCCTGAATTCAGTTCTCTTGAGAAGTGCACGAAATGTCTGTAATGATATTTTTCTTCCAGAATACCAACTAGGTCTGGGTCAAATCAATGTACTGGTTAGATGTTTACATTCCAGGAGTGTGACTCCTCTGAAAGCTTGACCAGATTCCTATTAAAATACTTTTCTTCTATGTTAAACATTAAGTTATTACTAAGAAAGGTGCATGGCTTTTTCATGAAAGTTAGTTTATCCCAAATAAAGCAGGAAAGCTCTGAAAAAACTGTGTAGCATCTTAATGGATCAATTCTGGTAGACTTTGTCTTCTAGAAAAGACACAGTCTAAGGTCACTGGAGAAGAGCCTAATGCTGGGAAAGGTGGATGGCAAGAGAAGAAGGGGACGACAGAGAATGAGGTGGCTGGGTGGAGTCACTGAAGCAGGAGGCGCGAGCCTAAATGGACTCCAGAAGATGGTAGAGGACAGGAAGGCCTGGAGGAATATTGTCCATGGGGTCACGATGGGTCAGACACGACGTCGCAGCTAACAACAACAGGGTGGAATTGAGGCCTTTGAACTATGGTGCTGGAGAAGACTCCTGCGAGTCCCTCAGGCTGCAAGGTGATCAAACTGGTTAGTCCTAGAGGAGATCCATCCTGACTGCTCTTTAGAAGGCCAGATCCTGAAGTTGAAACTCAAATACTTTGGCCACCTAATGAGAAGGGAGGAGTCACTGGAGAAGAGCCTCATGCTGGGAAAGATTGAGGGCAAAAGAAGAAGGGGACGACAGAGAATGAGGTGGCTGGAAAGAGTCACTGAAGCAGTAGGCATGAGCCTAAATGGACTCCAGAAGATGGTAGAGGACAGGAAGGCCTGGAGGAATGTTGTCCATGGGGTCACGATGGGTCAGACATGACTTCGCAACTAACAACAACAAAGGTCTCTCTCCATTCCTTGAACAAAAGTCAACCAACATAGCAACTGAATGGTGATCGGTTAACATTGTGTGGTCTACCTTAGATAGTGAAGGTCTAGCTGTGTGGTGCACCAAGTTGTATTCTCCAGGTTTCTCCTTGCTTCTCACTGCCTAAACCACTTATATTTATCAGTTCCACTTTCCCTATACATTACAAAGTAGAGGCTCTATCTCAGGGGTAGGCAACCTTGGCACTTTTATGACACGTGGACTTCAACACAGAGAATTCCTGAACCAGCCATGCTGACTCAGGAATTCTGGGAGTTGAAGTCCACGAGTCATAAAAGAGCCAAGGTTGCCTACCCCTGCTCTATTTCAATGGCTTAACATAAATTCAACAAACAAGAAATGACCACCAATATCTCCAAGGAAAGCTGGGAATAATTTCTCTTTGAAATCCTGGAGAACCATGGGTGGACAGAGGAGATGACCCTGTTAAGATTACTGGCTTTCTTATTCCTACTGCAGAGATAAAAAGAGACTCTGCTCTTAAGTAGATCTAATCTTCTCTCTTGCTTAGAGCCTAACTGCCCAAAGTGCATTGAAGACCTGGAATCAGACCCACAGATTAATATATAAATATGGCATCAACTTTTGACTTTGTTGTTGTTGTTGTTAGCTGCGAAGTCGTGTCCAACCCATCGCGACCCCATGGACAACGTTCCTCCAGGCCTTCCTGTCCTCTACCATCTTCTGGAGTCCATTTAAGCTCATGCCTACTGCTTCAGTGACTCCATCCAGCCACCTCATTATCTGTCATCTCCTTCTTCTCTTGCCCTCAATCTTTCCCAGCATTAGGCTCTTCTCCAGTGAGTCCTTCCTTCTCATTAGGTGGCCAAAGTATTTGAGTTTCAGCTTCAGGATCTGGCCTTCTAAAAAGCAGTCACGGTTGATCTCCTCTAGGACTGACCGGTTTGATCACCTTGCAATCCAAGGGACTCGCAGGAGTCATCTCCAGCACCATAGTTCAAAGGCCTCAATTCTTTGGCACTCAGCCTTTATTATGGTCCAACTTTCACAGCCATACATTGCAACTGGGAAGACCATAGCCTTGACTATACGCACTTTTGTTGACAGGGTGATGTCTCTGCTTTTTAGTGTGCTGTCTAGATTTGCCATGGCTTTCCTCCCCAGGAGCAAGCGTCTTTTAATTTCTTGGCTACAGTCCCCATCTGCAGTGATCTTGGAGCCCAGGAAAATAAAATCTGTCACTACCTCCATTTCTTCCCCATCTATTTGCCAGGAATTGAGAGGGCCGGATGCCATGATCTTGGTTTTCTTAATGTTAAGTTTCAACCCAGGTTTTGCACTCTCCTCCTTCACCCACAACAAGAGACTCTTTAGTTCTTCTTCATTTTCTGCCATTAGAGTGGTATCTAATGACTACAGAAAGAAAAAAAAATGAGTTTTCTCTGCTGAAAATATAATACTCTACAAAAGATCACCTAGTAGTTTCCTGAACATTCATGAATTGCTTTTGAAATGTTTTGATAAATTGTTCTTAGAAGTATTGCAACCACGTTATTATTTCAGAATAACTATTTTTTTTTAAAAAAAAAAGAGTTTAGATGGGCTGTTTTTCTCTCTGAAAGATAAAGATCCACAAAGAGGGTCATATTTCTCTGTTCTTCAGAAACTCTCTGGCCTCTGGCTCTGCAATGAACTGTTAATCCACGCCTCATCATTACTTGATTTCCCATCTTTTTTATAGAAACACTTAAAAACACTCTAAGAAAACCCAATTAAGTAAAATTGAAAGGACTCGAGGCTAGAATTTTTGGATTTCAGCAAGTCCCCCATTCCGCTATTTATCCTTTTTTTTGGGGGGGGATGGTCTAATTTTTTTCTAATGGCACAAGGAAATGACCTAAAGGAGAGAGAGAGAGAGAGAGAGAGAGAGAGAGAGAGAGAGAGAGAGAGAGAGAGAGAGAGAGAGAGAGAGAAGGAGGAGGAGGAGGAGGAGGAGGAGGAGGAGGAGGAGGAGGAGGAGGAGGAGGAGGAGGAGGAGGAGGAGGAGGAAGGACTGTGAAATTTTAGGTATGGATCAAGAACTTCCCTTAGTAGTATTTATTTCATCTGGACTGAGCACCTCCACACATCCCCATAAAGCTACGCAGGCTTAGTCCAGGTTGGTACTTGAATAAGAGACCAAGAAATCCCAGAATTGTAGTGTAAGCTGAGTAGACTGAGAAAGATTTAAAAAAGCAATCCATCAGTTCTGGATGGTGATGATAAACTACCTTGTGCCAAGAAAGCAACATGGATATATCTACACCAGGGGTAGGCAACCTCAGCTATTTTATGACTCATAGACTTCAACTCTCAAAATTCCTGAGTCTGCATAGCTGCCTCAGGAATGTTGGGAGCTGAAGTCCACGAATCATAAAAGAGCCAAGGTTGCCTACCCCTGATCTAGACAGTCAAAAGTGTCTCGTCTTTACCTTTATCACATGAATATGAAAAGCGCCACAGCCTTGTGTCACACAATTACCTGTCCCAGAATTTCTTGTCAAGATTAGGGCTGGAATTAGTTTATCATGTCTAGGGGAAGCATAAGAAAAAGACAGGATTTAGCCAACAATATAATTGTCCTTGATGCTCTCTGAGTTTGGTTGTTTTCTTGAAGATGTTTCATTACCAAACTAGGTAACATCATCAGTGCTGAAAACAGCCAAGCTCAGAAAGCATCAAGGACCCCCAATACAACCCCGAACTACAAATATTCTCTTCTGTTTGCTGCAATCCTATCATTCTGTCTTTTCACTCCTTTAGGAAAAAGTAACAGGTCACAACAGGAGAGGCATAACATGAAGACACAACCATCTAGCCACTCATGGATGGAGATGTTATTAATGGAATGAAAAGGCATTCTCCACCCACCCCCAGCCATGATACTGATAATTATTTCAGGAATAGACTGATTTTATCTATGAACACTATTCTATTTAATGCTGAAATTGGATTGCACAAGCAAAGAATAACTTTAAGGTAAAGGTAAAGGTTCCCCCGCACATGCGTGCTAGTCGTTTCCGACTCTAGGGGCCGGTGCTCATCTCCATTTCAAAGATGAAGAGCCAGCGCTTGTCCGAGGATGTCTCCGTGATCATGTGGCCGGCATGACTAGACGCCAAAGGTGCACGGAACGCTGTTACCTTCCCACCGTAGTGGTCCCTATTTTTCTACTTGCATTTTTACATGCTTTCGAACTGCTAGGTTGGCAGAAGCTGGGATGAGTAACAGGCGCTCACTCTGCTACGCGGCACTCGGGATTCGACCCGCCAAACTGCCGACCATCTGATTGACAAGCTCAGCATCCTAACCCACTGAGCCACCACATCCCTAGAATAACTTTAGTAGGACATTTTTTCTGTATTCATATCCTAAAAGGCCTCCCATTGTTTTCTGCTTCCACAGTATCATCTTCAACCATTATTTTTAACCACTGAACAAAGGCTAAAACACATTTTCATCACAATGCTTTTCAGTATCTCTGCTTGGGCTTTATCCAGAGTCCTTATCACTTCAAAACCTAACATTCAAAATCCAATGGTGCCTAAAATGTCATAGATCGATTCAAAGCTGCTGGTGGAAAAGGGGGGGGGGGAATCATTTAGTTTGCATTGGTACAAAAACGCCCCAAAGTCCTTAAATGAACTCAACGTTCAACGTTGTCAAATTCTGCATGGATTATTCAACTGAATGGGTATATACCCAAACATATGTATGGTAGGAAGTGCACGCAGCAATATGTCATATTTGCTTATTACATGTGCTTATTAAAAATATCAAACTGTGCAGCAATCAGGATTTGAAAGAGAAAGGTGATTTGACATGTGTGTGGGTGTGCTTAGGACATCAGCCAGCAGCTCCTGCCATTAAATCTGTCATTTCCTGGGAAGCTGCAGTTCTTCTAGGAATGGTTCATTGACATTTCTATGTACTCCAAATCACACTTGCCCATTGAATTCTAGATCACTACACCGTTGTATAAAAATCATAACGGAAATGTTAAAAATGCTCTACGTTGGTAAAAAATATAAAGGACACATACATAAAATACTTCATGGAGTAAGGTTAGGTTTAGACGGTATCAGTCCATCTGACGAAGCGGTCATCGGCAGCTAGGTGAAAGAGACAGACAGAACCCAAGTCAACCAGGTAAAGTCTCATTAAGAAGCAAGTTCTGAGAAAATTCCAAAGAAATATATATATAGAGAGAGGACTAGACTAGAGAGAGATCATGTGAGACCAGTCTAAATGGATGCATAAATAATGCATGTGAGCAGCAAGGATGTCAACCATTAATTCACAATGGCAAAACAACGCAATTAATAAATGAATCATTAATTCAACTGTGGCAAAACAACACAAGTGACTGATCAGGAGAGGAATAATTTCCAAAATAAACAGGGGAGGATTTGGAAGAAAATATGCAACAAGGCATTCTAACCCTTGGAGAGAGTACTTACATTGTTGGGCACACAATGTAGACTAGAAGAAAGCCTGTTTTTGACATTAGCCCCTCACTTGTCTGTCTCTGTTGTGACTTAAGCTATATCCACTCCCATCAATTCTGAGTATCTCATTAACAGTATTGGATATATGGTTATTATAATGTCATAGCACTCAAAAATATAAATTTACCGATATTGGACATCAGCGTTTTATCATTCTGAGGGTCCAGTGCCTTTTCCAAGAAGCTGTCATTTAAGTGCATGTCTTAACCGCTGCCTAAAAATCATTTTATATTAATGAACTGTAAGCAAAGGGGAATGACCACAGCTAAAGAGGGGGGAAAAAATCACTCAAATTTGAGGTTGAGGTCAAGGTTCTGGCTAGATCTCACAAGATTTTGATGTGGTATCCATATGTCCTTTCATGGTCCTACCTCCTATCCAAATCAAGTTCTGAATAGCATCACTGAGTGTAGATCGAAAAGAATAAAGTATATATGTGAAGCCCAAGTCAAGCTTTGCCAACCCTGCACTGTTTCTATAAGGTAAAGGTAAAGGTTCCCCTGCACATGCGTGCTAGTCATTTCCAACTCTAGGGGCATTTATATCCCGCCCTTCTCCGAAGACTCAGGGCGGCTTACAATCTAAGAAGCACAAATCAATGTGCTTAGCAATAGCCTTCATTCTATGTATGTGCCTGCTTATTAGGGCTTTCGTCCCCCCCCCAAGCAGCATTTTTACAAAGTCAGCTTATTGCCCCCAACAATCTGGGTCCTCATTTTGCCTACCTCGGAAGGATGGAAGGCTGAGTCAACCTTGAGCCTGGTGGGACTCGAACCTGCACTAATTGCAGGCAGCTGGTGTTACTTAAGGGGGCGTTAGCCCACTGCTCCACCAAGGCTGGCATGCTGTGGCCAGGTACCAATCCAGAGACGCAGGGGGTTGGGGACCCCAGACTTAACATAAAGGTAAAGGAGCCCCCGCACATGCGTGCTAGTCGTTTCCGACTCTAGAGGCCGGTGCTCATCTCCGTTTCAAAGCTGAAGAGCCAGCGCTTGTCCGAGGACGTCTCCGTGGTCATGTGGCCGGCATGACTAGACGCCAAAGGCGCACGGAACGCTGTTACCTTCCCACCATAGTGGTCCCTATTTTTCGACTTCCATTTTTACGTGCTTTCGAACTGCTAGGTTGGCAGAACCTAGGACGAGTAACAGGCGCTCACTCTGTTACACAACACTCGGGATTCGACCTGCCAAACTGCCGACCTTCTGATCGACAAGCTCAGCGTCCTAACCCACTGAGCCACCATACCTTACCACAAAGTATTTGATATCCTCCAGTTTTCCTAAGAACATGATGGTGATTTAGTTAGCTTGGTGCCCTGGCTATAGGCAGGAGATGAAATATACTATAACATCAATACAATAAGCAGTGAGATGCTGTCTAAAATAGATCATTGCTACCTGAAGCAATATCAGTCACAGCTGCAGAATATATTGAAAGAGGAGGAAATTAAAGTCACCAGCTTTTCTTTCCAGCTATTCTGAAAAGATCAGGTTGATTTTATAACTCTCCTCTTTGGCAGGTAATGCCAAAGTTGACGACTCATTGTAATAAGATGGCTATATATCTCGAACAGAGATTTTCACCGACACATCTTTTGCAGTGGGGAAGAAATGTCTTCTAAGCCTCCTCTCCAAAGGACTGTGAACACAAAGCTCTTCTTGACTGACCCTCTACAGAGCAAAAGCCATTCTTCTGGGGACATGGCTGCAGTTTTCCATAATACAAACTGACGTTCTGCAGGCATGGAGTTTGCAGGGATACAAAGGAGAAAATGAGAAGCCACCATCGGCAGCTTTCCCCCAGTCTAAAGAAAGGATCTAAGGGACGCGGTGGCTCAGTGAGTTAGGACGCTGAGCTTGTCGATCAGAAGGTCGGCAGTTTGGCGGGTTGAATCCCGAGTGCCGCGTAGCAGAGTGAGCGCCTGTTACTCGTCCAGAGAGACATTCCAACCAAACTGACATTTCTCTATATTACTACAGTTTCATTTTCAATTTGACAAGAGCAATGAAGTTTTGAACATGGTGGATTTGGCCTGATTTCTACCAGGATGGGAAACTAGCAGGAAACTCCAGAACTAGACTGAGAAGTCTAGACAAAAAGGGTGGCCAATGTCATCTGTCCATAAGTCTTTGAAAACTTGGCTTTACACCTAGGGCTGCGGATACAAGGATCTATTGAGCCCTTGTTGATCTGAGGAAGACATGGGATTTCTTCATTAGGACAGGAGCCTCCAATCTTGGCAACTTGAAGACTTGTGGACTTCAACTACCAGAATTCCCTAGCCAGCATGGGGAAGACTTGAACTCCACAAGTCTTCAAGTTGCCAAGTTTGGAGACCCCTGCATTAGGAGACAGCAATATTGTACTGTGTTATTCTTGGTATTCATCATCCTTTTATTTTGGTTTGTCTTTTTTTAATTGTCCATGACTTTTCACAGGTAAGCCATCCAGGGGGTTTCATTGAGCAACAAATGTAGCTTATGGAAATCAAGCTTGGCTGGAAGATATGGAATAGAAAGATCATCACTCTTTTGAACCTACTTCCAGAACTGCTGCCACTGCAGACAAAATGCCAGGCAAATAACAAAAATGTAAAAGTGCCATTTAAAAAGCAATGGCAAAAGGATGGGACTCTTTTGAATATTATGGAACCAACTGAAAAAGACTGATCAGAGCAGATATTTGATAGTAAGTGAAACTGTGCTACCTAGCACAGTTAATACCAGGGCTTTTTTTTTTTCATAGAACACTCAGAACGGAGTTCTGGCACCTTTTTTGGATGGAACCTTGTAGGGTAGGCAAGGTGGGTTGTATGACATGTGTGAGTTCCGGCACCTTTTTCTTTTACAAAAAAACACTGGTTAATACATTGATCATCTGACCTATCTGGGCCAGGAAAGCTAAGCAGACTTGGGCTTGATTAGTACTTGGATGGGGCCGTCAGGAAATCCTCAGGGTGTAAGGGGGGAGGGCGTTCTCTGGGCGCGCCAGACCTGTGGAAACGCTTGCCGGTTGAGCTCCGGATGGCCCCCGACCTTCGCTCCTTCCGGCGGGATCTAAAAACTTATTTATTCGAGCAATCCGACCTGGTTTGATGGGTTAAGGGTTGGGGTTTTAACATGGTTTTTAATTACTGTTTATATTCGGGCATAATATTTAATTGTTTTTTAACTTTTGTACTTCGTTTTTATATTTATTGCCCTGTACACCACCCTGAGTGCTTCGGGAGAAGGGCGGTATAAAAATTTAATAAATAAATAAATAAGTTGGACCAGGTGGTAAAAAAAGAAGAAGAAGAAACCCAAAGAATATGCAAAGCACTTTTATCTGTGGCAAAGAAGAGACGTCAGCTTATTTTCCAAAGCTCCAGAAGACGAGACAAGAAACCATGGATGGAAACTAATGAAGGAGAGAAGCAACAATGAGAAATCTCCTGATAGTTAGGACAATTAATCAGTAGAATGGCTTGCCTTTAGAAGTTGTGGATTCTCCATCACTGGAGGTTTTAAGGAGAGACTGGACAGCCACTTGTCTGGAATAGTAGAGTTTTCTGCTTGAACAAAGAGTTGGACAATAAGACCTCCAAGGTCCCTTCCAACTATGTTATCCTGTTATTCTGTTATCTTGATGCCAAGAAAACTGCTTCTTTCTGACCATTAGTAGGTGAGGGAGATGTTTATTTTATTTTTTTATTTTAATTCCATTTATATCCTGCCCTTCTCCGAAGACTCAGGGCGGCTTACAAGCTTAGCAGTAGCCTTCATTCTATGTATATGCCTGCTTATTAGGGCTTTCACACACACCCCAAGCGGCATTATTACAAAGTCAGCTTATTGCCCCCAACAATCTGGGTCCTCATTTTACCTACCTCGGAAGGATGGAAGGCTGAGTCAACCTTGAGCCTGGTGGGACTCGAACCTGCACTAATGGCAGGCAGCTGGTGTTACTTAAGGAGGCATTAGCCCACTGCTCCACCAAGGCTCTATTAGCATTATATGCCTACATCACCAAAAAAAAAAGCAACAAAAGTGAAAACTACAGAAAAAAAAATATGATCAAAGTGCAATGTATAGATTACTGTCATACATGTTGATGAGAAGAAAGCTTTAGGTCAGCCTTTCTGGAAATGAAATCCCGATTGCTATGCTTCATAGATCAATCTGTAAACAAAAATTGGCAAGCTTGAGAATACTCTCTTTTTTCCCCCTTTACGACAAGACTGGAATTGAGAAGTGTTGATTTCTGTGGTTCCTCACTTTGGATTAAAATTTTCATTCCAAATCTCTCGTCAAAACATCTGTGTGTTTACTTAGGGGTGCCTCAAGTTACACATTTTTGGTTTTACATATTTTTTTTTACTTTTGTTTAAATGCAAGCCGTTTTATCCATTATATAGGATGTTGTGATTTTGGTGACAGGAGTCTGGAAGATTAGATTTCAGACAGAAAGTGAGAGGAATTTTCTTTTTACATGAAAACGATCTGTTTGTGGAACAAAATATCAGAAACTATCAGCATGAGGTAGAATTTTTTTAAAAAACCTCAAAAGGACAGGATTCTCCCTTGTTATTTCCTCATTTCTTCTGATTATATGTTACAATTAACACAAAGTCAATTCTAGACAATAAGCTATTCCAAAACTCCTTTCACTTATTTTCTTTCTGGGCCTAGGTTGGGATTTCCAGTCCCTTATCTTCACTTTATATCTCCTCCGTATCTGCTTTTCCTTTGATGAAATCCTTCAACCTCTGATCCATTCCTTCTCCTCATATTTTTCCCTTGATAGCTTCTATTGGCACAGGATTGTCTCCTTAGATCCAAAGTAGATCCAATCTGGATCAGTTTTTGTTTTGATCTTGGAGTCCTGGTGGATAATCACTTAAATATGAGCCAAAAAAGCCAATACAATTCTAGGCTGCATTAATACAGGGATAGAATCAACATCACATGAAGTTCTAGTACTGCTTTACAAAGTCATAGTAAGACCACACTTAGAATACTGCATCCAGTTCTGGTCACCATAATAATAAAAATATGTTGAGACTCTGGAAAGTGTGCAAAGAAGAGAAACTGAAGGCTTTCAAAAAGAGACTAGACAACCATTTATCTGAAATGATATAGGGTTTTCTGCTCAAGCAGTAGTTGGGGTTGGACTAGAAGACCTTCATGGTTCCTTCCAAATTTATTGTTCTATATTCTATGTCAGGGGTCTTCAAACATGGCCCTTTTATGACTCGTGGACTTCAACTCCCAGAATTCCTCAGTCAGTGTGCCTGGCTGAGGAATTCTGGGAGTTGAAGTCCACAAATCATAAAAGGGCCAAGTTTGAAGTCCCCTGCTCTATGTTGTTTTGTTTTGTTTCTGATAACTTTTCCTTCCTGTCCCCAAGAGAAACAGTTTCTTAGTCAGAGAAAAGTCACAATCGTGATAGCACTTCTCACCAAACTAAACTGAAGTTGATCTTTCATTCCATCATGTGTCTTCTTCATTAGATTGTAGGTCTAATATTAATTATATGAAACCGATTGAAGCTTTTGCACAAAAACAAGGCCTCAAAAGGAAAGTCAAAATGGAATCCATGTTCTAGCCATGTTAATGATGTCAGAGATGAAAGATTCATCTAAGCACAAGCTAGTGTGATTTTGATAGATCACTTACAGGTCATCACAATATGAAATAGGAGCTGGTACACAGAAGGACCAATTGCAGCCAAGAGGTCATCAGTATAAACAAGGAAGCAGAATGAGACTATTTCACCCTAATCCAGGGGTAGGCAACCTTGGCTCTTTTATGACTCGTGGACTTCAACTCCCAGAATTCCTGAGCCAGCCATGCTGAGGGGAAAGGAAGAGGTTTCCAAGCTGAGCCATGCTGGCTCAGGAATTTTGGGAGTTGAAGTCCACAAGTCATAAAAGAGCCAAGGTTGCCTACCTCTGCCTTAATCTAATCAAATGGAATCGTCATCAAATGAAGAAAAAATGGCTACACAAACCACACACCATCTCATATCCCACTTCTCCTTCCCTTTATTATTCCTAAGATCCAGTAATAAATTTTTATTTCTCAGCAAATGCCACTCTGGAAGAAGTAATCAAGATTAGCACATCACTTTTTACACCAAAGAGTAATCACTCCCGGAGCCAAATTCTTCCCAAGTGCATTTATTTTTTATATAACCTACTCTTTCATCCATAGAGATTTGTACAAAGCTTCAGAAGCTGTAGTTAAGAGCCTTTTCACAGATTCCAACATGACAGTTAGCCACACGAAAGAAGCGCTTCTATTTAAATGACTAAGAACTACAATGAAGAAAGATTTAAACTCACAGGTAATTTGCCCATCAAATTCTACAGAAAGATGTTAATTCAGGCTGGAGAAAACTTAAGATTCAGTTGTCCTAAGCATGAGAAAGGTGTGTTGTTCAAATTCTTCAAACAGAAGTAGAATGCCTGCTGTAAAATCCAAGGAAAGACAAAGCTTTAGCCTAAAAAAAATCCAGCAATCTTAAGGAATTACAACACCTGCTGAATTGAAGTCCACATAGTTTAAAGTTGCCAAGGTTGAGAAATACTGGACTAGACCTTGAGATACTGGTGGTGCTTTCCAGGAATCTGTACAAGGGTTAAAGAGGAGTCAAGTTGAAGGTAAATGTAAGATACAAAAGGGAATTTCTTCAGGAATAAAGATTGACCACAGCTGAGATACTGCATCCAGTTTTGGTTACATTACAAAAAAGATGTTGAGATTTTGGGAAAAAGTGGAAAGAAGAGCAAAGAAGAGGGTTAAAGGCTTAGAGAATAAAACATGTGAAGAACAGTTGCAGGATTTAACTTTGGCCAGTCTAGAGAAAAGAAGGACTAGTGGGGACATGATAGCAGTATTCCAGTATTTGAGAGGCTACCACAAAGAGGAGTGGGTCAATTTATTTTCCAAAACACCAGAAGGCAAAGACAAGAAACAATGGATGGAAATGAATCAAGGAGAGAAGCAGCCCGGAATTAAGGAGAAACTTCCTAACAGTGAGGACAATTAATCAGTGGAACAGCTTGCCTTCAAACATTGTGGTTGCTTCATCAGTAGAAGTTTTTAAGAAGAGACTGGACAGCCACTTGTCTGCAATTTATTTTTAATTATTTATTTTAATTACATTTATATCCCGCCCTTCTCCGAAGACTCAGGGCGGCTTACAAGCGTAGCAGTAGCCTTCATTCTATGTATATGCCTGTTTATTAGGGCTTTCACACACACCCCAAGCGGCATGGTGTAGGGTCTCCTGTTTGAGCAGGGGGCTGGACTAGAAGACCTCCAAGGTGCCTTTCAGCTCTGTTCTGATTCTAATCCAACCAATCAGGGGGCTAGAGTTTCAAAGGCAAGGAAACCTGAATCTTATTATGTCAAGATGTGATTGGTTCAGAAAAAGCTGCTTGTCGTTCATAAAGATTGGAGAGCTCTGATTTGGGTTCAGATTCATTTGGAGTTGATCTAAGAGTGAAGAATTGGCTTCCCTGGAATTGGTTTACAGCACTTCCTTTAAAGTTGGCCAATTTAAGAGGTATGGATTCAACTCCCAGAATTTATCAGCCTATTCCAGACATGTAAAACACAAGGCCCGGGGGCAGGATCCGGCCCGTGAAGTGGTTTCATGCGGCCCGTGAAGCCATCCTGGAAACAGTGAGGGAACGGCCCCCACTGCCTTGGCCCTGGCCCAGAGACCCTCCTTCCGCCAGAGACCCTCAGAGCTGTCCCACTCCTGCCCAGGCCCCCATAGGCACCCTTGATGCGAACGATGTAGAGCTGGCCACGCCCACCCAGTAGGCCATACGCACTCTAGCCACGCCCATCCAGTAGGCCACGCCCACCCTGGCCACACCCACCCGGCCCCCTGAGGGCAACCACAATGCTGATGCGGCCCTCAATGAAATTGAGTTTGACAGCCCTGGCCTATTCTATATAACTAAACAGCTTTTTTTTTACTCCAACGGAAAGACCTGAGTTAAAACTCTGAACTGAATAAATGTATACGTATGAATTGGATTTCTATCCTTTAATGGAAACCCCAAACGATACATATCCAAGCATTATATTTATTTTTTTCAAAGAACTGAGTTTCTGGTCCCCTACACTTCGTTATGTCTGACTTGTATTTCTGTCCCTTCCTCCATTGTTTCTTTCTCATCTCTCTCTTGTTCTTTTCCCTGTTTTTATATTAAAGGATTTTTATTTTATTTTTTTACAAAAGGACAAGGAGAAAAAAATAGATCTTTGAATATTTATTTTCAGGCTTTCGATTTTCATGAGCCAAATAACATGAAGCACTTCAAATTTTACAGGTTTCAATGGCAATTTTTTTTTTAAATCTCAGTGGGACTTGAAGAACCTGTTCTGATCAAACCATTCTCATTTTTTTCCAGCTTCTCTAGTTTTTCTACTGTCCCTGCCACTACATAATGTTTTTTTTTTCTCTGACTTGTTTTGTTTGCCTAGAATAATAGGGTCTAAAATTAGTATTTCAGTGACTACCCCCAGTCACATCCCTCCATTTTTCACTGCATTTTGCTCAAAGCTATTCCAGATATATTTTTTCATGCTACCTTACTCCTCATAACTTCATGCAAGGTGGTCAGGCTCCACAGTTTTGGTTGTTGTTGTTGTTCTTGTTGTTCCTGCCAGCTAATACTGTCCTCAAATTGTTAAGAAGAAAACTAATCTAGGCTCTCAGGATGATAAAGATTTCTCAAAACGTGGGATTTTTATCATCTCCTCTTTATTGCTCAGAGGAGATCAGCTTTTCAGAATTGCAGTGTATTTGTTTCTGTTCTCTGAACCTCAACCAACTTCTCTGAAAAAAAAAAGTACTGCACTGGGGTGTCTGCTGTTTCAGTCTACAGAAAGGGGGAGGAGTAGAAATCCAAGGAAGAATGGAAGAAAAAGTAAAGACAATCAAGGGATTTTTAGAAGAAGAAAGGAGAAAAAAAATGAAGACAAAGGCCACATCCATTCATTATATCCTAAAATGAGCTGTCTTGCTTTGAATTAAAGCACTAGTCCATTGTTCCATTTTTACGGTGACCGAAAGGATGAGTTGAAAAACATATACAAAATGTAACTAGCCCAGGAATATTACAACAGAGTTCTGCTCATGACCTCTTTGTCAATAAAATGCTGGACCGTATTGCCTTAGATAAAGGGTGTCTAACCTTTGCGACCAAAGAATTGAACTATGGTGCTGGAGAAGACTCCTGCGAGTCCCTTGGACTGCAAGGTGATCAAACCGGTCAGTCCTAGAGGAGATCCACCCTGACTGCATTTTAGAAGGCCAGATCCTGAAGCTAAAACTCAAATACTTTGGCCACCTAATGAGAAGGAAGGACTCACTGGAGAAGAGCCTAATGCTGGGAAAGATTGAGGGCAAGAGAAGAAGGGGACGACAGAGAACAAGGTGGCTGGATAGAGTCACTGTAGGGGTGAGCTTAAATGGACTCCAGAAGATGGTAGAGGACAGGAAGACCTGGAGGAACGTTGTCCATGGGGTCACGATGGGTCAGACACGACTTCACAGCTAACAACAACAACAAACCTTTGCGACTTTAAGCCTTGTGGACTTCAAGTCTCAGTTGAGGTCCACAGGTCTTAAAAGTTGCCAAGGTTGGACACTCCTGCCTCACATATTGAAGGTAATGCACCTATCATAACTAACATAACCCTTCTGGACAAGCTCAAAAATAAAGATGGGAGATTTGCCATTGCTTTCTTCTGATCTGATTTAAAATTTCCCAAACTAGCTGTGATTCCATAAGGTTATCTCATCCAAGCATTAATGAAACTCAGCCTTGCTTAATGTCAGATTCCAAAGTCAACCAGTGCTATAACCTACTAAGGTCAATGATGGTCTCTTCCACCACAAATTTGTCCAATCCTCTTTGGAAAATAATCCTTGGGATGGCTAGCCATACATTTGCCATATTTGAGCAATATACCTGATGATAATTTCCTTCTATATCGCCAATCATTTAGCTTTATTGGATAACTCCTGATTCTGGTCTTATGAAATGGTTCCTTTGATGTACATCTAAAATTATGCACGCTTCTTTCCTGCCCTCCTTATTTTCCATTTTTCCAAGCTCATAAGCTCCCCATGTCATACGCTTTTCTCATTCAACACTTATTCTGGCCTGCTGATAATTTAAGTATCCCTTTCTGCACCTTGTTTTTAATCCTTTCTTATTAACCTCAGTAATGCAATTCATTATTTTCACTGCATAGGCTACTTAAACACCCATTGCCTCAATTTTCTGTAACTTTTTGCAGTTCCTCTTGATTTAAAATAATTGTGTAACATTCACCTCCCCATCAGTTAAAAAGTAGTGCACTCAAACCAATTTCTTGGGAAACCCCAATATTTTTATATCCTTCCCTTGTTTCCTACTCTTTCACTACCAAGCAATCTTCACTTTACGAACACAATTGGTCTCGAACATCTCCATGGCTAAGCAATGGACTTTGTTAACTGAATCACATCAAATTTTACGCCATTTTAGGCTTTTTACCATGATTGCTAAGGGAACCACCTCAGTTGTTAAGTGAGCCGTGCAGTCATTGAGTGAATTTGACTTCTTCGTTGACTTTGCTCATTGAAAGACAGCTGGGAAGACCACACGTGGCACTCACATGACCTTGTAATGCATTAATCACCATAAATTCATGATGGTTGCCAAATGCCCAAATTTTGATCACATGACCATGGGGATGCTATGATATTTGTAAGTGCAAGAACTGGCCATTGCCAAATGCCCAAATTTTGATCACATGACCGTGGGGATGCTATGATATTTGTAAGTGCAAGAACTGGCCATAAGGCACTTTTTTCAGTCACTAAATAAATGATTCTAAGTCGAGGACTATCTGTAGTCATAGGACTATAAGATCTATTCTATTATCCAGCAGCTACTCCTTCTCTGAGTAACATTTCTATGGAGCTAGTTCAGAAAATCCAAACCTGAATATTGTACCAATTACATTTACAAAAAAATTCATGAAATCTTAGGAGAAATCTGTTGCTGTTGTTAGTTGCGAAGTCGTGTCCGACCCATCGTGACCCCATGGACCACGTTCCTCCAGGCCTTCCTGTCCTCTACCATCTTCTGGAGTCCATTTAAGCTCACACCTACTGCTTCAGTGACTCCATCCAGCCACCTCATTCTCTGTCGTCCCCTTCTTCTCTTCCCTTCAACCTTTCCCAGCATTAGGCTCTTCTCCAGTGAGTCCTTCCTTCTCATTAGGTGGCCAAAGTATTTGAGTTTCAACTTCAGGATCTGGCCTTCTAAAGACCAGTCA
>NW_027673405.1:0-30117 GCF_964194415.1 Vipera berus
TCTAAAGTGGAAAGGTTTAACATTACCCACAATGCAGGAATAGTTAGGGAAGATGACAGAACTTGTGGAAATAACCACATTGACTTCTTTTCTCTATTAGAGAAAAATAGTATCTACACTACTTTTATGCTTGACTGGAAGCCTTTTATAGATTTTGTACATAAAATGAAAAAATGCACTTAAAATTTGTGGTTTTGATGATTAGAAAAATACTGAATAATAGAAAAGAATTAACATTCTTTTGTAATCATAGAGTAACCGATAATTTTGTAAAAGTATTGATATTTGTTGCAAAGGAAATCAGAAGCTTGTTTTATTTGTTTTTATTTCATTCTTTTTAATTTTTCTTCCTTTTTTACTGCTTTCACTCTTTATTAGTTTGTGTTAGTTTTAATATTCTTTGTAAATTTTTCAATAAAAAATATTTAAAAAACGATTATGATCAGAAAAGAAAAACACACTATACTATGAGCATGTGATACCAGGAGACAGGCAACTAAAAATAACTTTGCTTTGTAGAATCAAGAGAAACAGAAGAAATGACATCAAATAGGGTAGACTGATTGAGACATAGCAGAAAAAGTTCCAACTTGTCATTGAATTATTCTTGAGATACAGAATATTTGTCAATATAATTGCCAAGAGCTAAGTGAAAACTTCATGGCAACTGGTGTCCCGCTTAGAGCAGATATGTCAAACACAAGGCCCACGGGCCACAAACGGCCTGCCACATGATTGAATCCGGCCCACACAACTCTCCCAGAAATTACAAAGGTCCGGCCCCCACCACCTTGGCGCCGGCCCAGCTGAGCACTTGCTCAGTAGGAGGCAAGTGCACGTGGGCTGGTGGAGCCCAGCACCATTTGCAGCTCATTAGTCTCCTGTAGCTCCAAAAAAAAAGTGGAGGAGGAGGAGGTAGGAGGTAGGAGGTAGTAACGTGGGACGCCAGGGGGGAGGACGAGCAACACCCAGCCAGTGAGGGGGAGAGGTGCCCAGGCAGGAAGGCAGGCTTGAGGCGGCCAGAGAAAGAGCCACCGATGGCTCCTCTGCCGGGCTTCTTTCGCACATGGGCTCCTTTGCCGGGCGCTGTTGAGGGTGAGCAGAGGCGCCCGGCCTGGATCCTGCAAGGCCCCGGCTGAGATGCGCCCCCAGCAGCGGAGCTGCTCTGGCTCCTCTGCTGGGCTTCTTTTGCATGCGAGCTACTTTGCCAGGCGCTGCTGAGGGTGAGCAGAGGCACCTGGCCCGGATCCTGCAAGGCCCTGGCCAAGATGCGCCCCCAGCAGTGGAGCTGCTCTGGCTCCTCTGCCGGGCTTCTTTCACGCACGGGCTCCTGTGCCAGGTGCTTGAAGTGCAAGGATCATGTCCAGGCAAGAATATTCAGCTCACAGAAAATGAGATTCTGGGCATATGCCTGAAGTCATGAGACATCTTCCTGAGCCAGCCCATTTTGTTGGAACTAGAAGCCCCACTCAAAATTTGTGGTAAACGGCGGTATAACATAAAATTATGGAAGACCTTCACTGATTGCTTCAACTGCCTACGTATCGCTGCCGAGGGCAGTATCCTTTAATTCCAGGCTGTGTTATGGGTAATTTTGCAGCTGCTGGGTTTCTGCTGCACAGGGTAAAGCTGTAAAATGGAAACTGAAGTGGGATCCCCTGCTGCCGGTGTGGTTTTGAAAAGCTGGCATGGGTACAGAAGTGAGATTATGTGTTGAATTGCTGTTCAAGTGTGTGTACTTCAGGGGCACTCCTAGCCTGGGGAAAGTAACTCTCTGGTCCTTTTTTAGGAAGGTTTCCTGAATTTGAAGCCCTCTATCCCACCAAAAAGGACATAGAAATACAGGTAGTTCTCATTTACTGACCACAATTGGGACCAGCCACTCGGTTGTTAAGCAATTCAGTCACTCAGTGAAACTGCAACTGACTTAGGATCTTACTTCAGCTGCCATTTGCCACACAAACCTGAAAAAGTTCTAAATGCAAGGATTGGCTGCAAAGTTACTTTGTTACCACTGTTGTAACTGTACTGTTGCTAAACGAGGACTACCTATCTTACAACTATGCAATGCTCATCGGGGTGCCTGCAATGAGCCAATATCCGGCCCCACCCCACTAGGGCTTTTTCAGGGGCCTCGAGGCCGAAGGGGGAAGTTGGCCCTCTGGGAACCAGGTTGAGTGGCACTCTGCCTGCTTCAAGTGCACCTACCTACAAGGGTAACCCTGGTGCGATTGCTTGATTTGCTGGTATAGTAGAGCTGAGTGCTAAAAACTGTTTTTGCCACCCTGCCTGCCCCTCAGGGGCACTGTTGCCAACTTTCTTTCATTTTGAGTAAGCTGCACTGAGTGAGCAGCATTGAACTGACCACGCCCACTTGGTCACGCCCACCTGGCCATGCCCACCCGGCCACACCCACCCTGCCCCCCAAGGGCAACCATAATGCTGATGTGGCCCTCAATGAAATTGAGTTTGACACCCCTGGCTTAGAGTATGTGTGTATGCATGTGTACATGTTCCTGTGCAGGAATTCTCTCTATTTCTTTCTGAATTTGATTGACAATTGTGATTAGCATATAGGATCATGAGGATAGGATGTCTTATGAAAGGGTCAGAGGTGTGTCTCATCCAGAGATTTTTTTTATCACAAGATGCTTGTAGGTATTCCAGGTTATAAACAGGCATGCTCAGATATATTATTTCTAGAGCCAGAAGCTCTAAAGCTTCCTCCTTCCATTATGTATTCAAGATGGACAGTGATTAATATTTATATGTTACTTATATGTAAGGGTGTAAATGCATACATATGTTATATATAGTATGTTTACATGTGTGTTATGTATGTGTACACTTTGAGAGCAAGCAATTAAATTTCATTTTTAATGTATGCCATTGTACCCACAGTAAAAAACTGACAATAAAGGTTATCTATCTATCTATCTATCTATCTATCTATCTATCTATCTATCTATCTATCTATCTATCTATCTATCTATCTTCTTAAAAAAATGATGACATCTGAGCTCTAGCTGGTGCAACCAAGATGGCTTATGAGTTATCCTTTTAGTGTGCTTCATATCTGGCTCAATTAAGAACAGTTAGTTAATAGTCTTTTCCTAATACATATCCTAACAGTATGCTCTCTCAAAAGGTACAGTATACATGATTGATGTGGTGGAAGATTATACTTGCAACTGTGACTGTTTCCCTGGTTGTGTAACATTATGTATAGATTACTATTATGAGGTGAGGTAAATAGGAAGTATTGGTCTTTCAGAGCATTAATGTCATTCATCTCAATTTGTTCTCCTTCTTTAATTGTTTATCTGATTACATTTCATTTTCTCAGACTTTTGGGTGCACTATTTAATCTAGTTGGTTGTTAAAATACAGTTAGAAAACTTGCTGGATTAGAACAAACGTCTATCTAGTCTAGTAGTCTGTTTTCCTCAGTGGCCGACCAGATGCCCAGTGGGAATTCCCCAAGCAGAACATGATTTTATATTATTGTTATTTTTTTGCAGATATCCAAAAGAGAACTCTGTAATAACAACACAGCTCAGAACTGGCATAAAAAAAAGCAAGCAGTGGATAAACAAAGGAAAATGTCCACTGAAAAATACAGGATCCAGCAAAAATATTTTCATAAGGGACAGAGAAATTTCCATTTAAACCAAAAGGGTGGTTGTTATTTTTGTTTGTTTTTGTTTTGGACATTCAATAGCATCTTGCAATCTACCATGCATTTTACCCACAGAAGGAAAGCAAGAGAAAATGTTTTTTTAAGCCTCCCCATGCCAGTAACAATGTCTTCCTTGCTTTCCAAAGTCAGGAAAATGATCAGCCCCACCTAGCACACAAGGAAACATTTTATTTGTGTCCATCAAGTCCTGAGTCATGAGATCATTAAGCAATCTGGTTTGCCCTATTGATCTGCTTATTGGAAGCTGGCTAGGAAGATTAAAAAGGTGATCACATGACAACAGGACAGTGCAGTTGTCATAAATACAATATGTGCCAGTTGCCAAGTGCCTGAATTTTGACCATGTGATCATGGGGATGCTGCAAGGATCATAAGTAAAAACTATGATCATTGCAGCAACCCCATGGTCACAAGATCAAAATTCAGGCACTTGGCAACAGGCATATATTGTATTTATGACAACTGCACTGTCCTGGTGTCATGTGATCATCTTTTGTAATCTTCCTAGCCAGCTTCCAATAAACTCTGGCTAAATAATGGTTGTAATTTGAGGACTACTTGTAGGTCCGGTATTTGGCTTAGATTCCATCCAAAGTCAGTGTGATTTAATAAACTGAGGGTCAAATTAGGATGAGAGAGTACTGCACCCAACCATCAAACTTGGCAACTAAGATAAACTCATCCAAGATCTTCCAGTCCAATCTGACTCATAGAGTAGATGCTGTGGGTGAGGACAAATGATAAATTTATCTTTAACTGCTATGAAGAAGTTTGGAAGTTGCTTCCCTTTTCTTTATCTTTTCATCACTTTTCTGTATTTTCTCTTTTTTCTTCAACTGGTATAGTTCTTAATATCGATTAAAATACTTCAATTAAAATACTCTTTTTGTTAATAACAAAAAAGAGTTGATTCATGGGAATAAAATTGGAGGAAGGAATACTATATGCTACTTTAAATTCCTGAAGGAAAAGTGAGATGTATATCTAACAATAAAATAAAAATGAGGTCTGATCTCTATTCCACTTCTTAAGATAATAGAAAATCATAACTGCAGTTTTAAGAATTGACCAAGCAGTTAGCATCTGTTAAAATGTGTAAGTAAAAGGAAAAGAAATAAGAAAGCAAGCTGAAAAAATTTACATTCCCACTTTGTCAGTGAAATTAACAACTTTTCTAAGTTTATAGTACAATGAAATTCAGAAACCATTCCAGGCATATGCTTAAAAATGGGTAGTTATTTGATTATAGATTAATATCTAGATTAATGGGAAAGAAATATAAGATGCTGGATCAAGGATTGCTGACACAATCAATACTAGAGTATTATAATCTCATCAGTTTGTAAAAATGTCATGATCTAGTAGGGTAGACACATAGAACAGAACACATATAAACAAACCAAAGTTGACAGAAAGAGAAACTTCTGAGAAAAGACATTTTCTGTAGAATAGAAAAGACATTACTGTAAAATAATTCATTAAGTTTTCACTCCAAAGTGCAGTGATGGCCCAAAAAAATATAAATATTATTGTTACACAAAATACTATATCAATCAAAGTAGGAAAGTTTTTCTTCAATACAAGGCATTATTCAAACTAACATCATATAGCTTATGTGAGTTCCTAAGGAGGTGAATACTTAAAGCCCCGGATCTCCGGTCCTTTCGCCTCAGCCTTAAAACATTCCTTTTCCATCAGGCTGACCTGGACTGACGACAGGGATTTTTAAAATGTTTTTAATTTTATTATTGGGGCTGCTAGTTTAATTCTTTTTTAACTTTTGTATTATTGTATTTTTTATTGTTGTTAGCCGCCCTGAGTCCTTCGGGAGATAGGGCGACATATAAGTCAAATAAATAAATAAATAAATAAATAAATAAATAAATAAATAAATAAATAAATAAATAAATAAATAAATAAATAAATAGCATTCTTCAGGTAGCCCAGCTCTGCAGAAATGCAATGAAATGCAATGAAACTGATATCATGGTTCCCAGAATCTAAAGTTCATTCTTCTGACACAAGAGACCATCAGGGAGAAAATCAAACATCTAATAAACATCATAATATCTGAATGATATGCAAACATTCCCAGGCAATACCTCCATAAGGCCATCTGTAAGTTCACTAGATCGTTGCTCCAGGTTCCCCAGAATAGAGACAACACTCTTTTTAGGAATAGCAAGGGAAGATTTTGCAGTGGCACATTCTAGATTATGGACCAAATATATTTGTGTTTTAACTATAGTATGTCACACATTAAAGTCACAGTATAAGCAAACCAGAAGTTCTTTTGTAGAGAGTGAATCATGGCCAAGTGGCCCCATTATTCTTGATAAAATTAATCCTTCGTTGAACTAAGCAAGGAAAGATTAATATTTTCAATTAATCTACCTCTCCTTCTCAAAGAAGACTTTAAAGAATATTTGTAATGCTCGCATATTTATTTTATTTATACATCACTGGTTTTACTGGTTATATGCTGCTGTAATCCTTCCAGCCCCTTCATGGATTACTGCCTTGTCGTGGCGAAGGGGCTTGCATAATTCAATGAAGCTATGAGCTATGCCGTGCAGGGTCACCCAAGACAGAAAGGTCATAGCAGAGATTTCTGACAAAATCTGATCCACTGGAGAAGGAAATGGCAAACCACTCCAGTATCTTTGCCATGAAAACCCTATGGACAGTACCAAAGGGCAAAATGATATGACGCTGGAAGATGAGCCCCTCAGGTTGGAAGGCGTCCAATATGCTACTGGGGAAGAGCAGAGGGCTAGTACTAGTAGTGCCAGAAAGAATGCAGCGACTGGGCCAAAGCTGAAAGGACGCTGTGGATATGTCTGGTGGTGAAAGGAAAGTCCGATGCTGTAAAGATTTTTTCTCCATAGGAACCTGGAATGTAAGATCCATGAATCAAGGAAAGCTGGACGTGGTCAAACAAGAGATGACAAGACTAAACATCGACATCTTAGGTATCAGCGAACTAAAATGGACAGGAATGGGTGAATTTAATTCAGATGACCATCAGGTATACTACTGCAGGCAAGAATCCCTCAGAAGAAATGGAGTAGCCTTGATAGTCAATAAAAAAGTAGGAAAAGCAATACTGGGATACAATCCTCAAAATGACAGAATGATCTCAGTTCGAATCCAAGGCAAACCATTCAATATCACAGTAGTCCAGGTCTATGCCCCAAACATCACTGCTGACGAGGATGAAATTGATCTATGAAGCCCTACAGCACCTTATAGAACTAACACCAAAAAATGATGCCCTTATCATCATGGGGGATTGGAATGCTAAAGTAGGAAGCCAAAACATAACTGGAATAACAGGCAAGTTTGGCCTTGGAGTACAAAATGAAGCAGGGCACAGGCTGATAGAATTTTGTCAAGAGAATACGATGGTCATAGCAAACACTCTTTTCCAAAGACCCAAGAGACGGCTTTACACATGGACATCACCAGAGGGTTAACACAGAAATCAGATTGACTATATGCTCTGCAGCCAAAGATGGAGAAGCTCTATACAGTCAGTAAAAACAAGACCAGGAGCTGACTGCGGCTCAGACCATGAGCTTCTTGTTGCAAAGTTTAGGCTTAAATTAAAGAAAGTAGGGAAAAGCGCTAGGGCAGTCAGGTATGAATTAAATCATATCCCTGTTCAATATACAGTAGAGGTGACAAATAGATTTAAGGAATTAGATCTGATAGACAGAGTGCCTGAAGAACTATGGACAGAGGTTAGCAACATTATGCAAGAGGTAGCAACTAAAACCATCCCAAAGAAAAAGAAATGCAAGAAAGCAAAATGGCTGTCTGAGGAAGTTTTGCAAATAGCTGAGGAAAGGAGGGAAGCGAAAGGCAAGGGAGAAAAAGAAAGATATGCCCAATTAAATGCAGAATTCCAAAGAATAGCTAGAAGAGATAAGAATGCCTTCTTAAATGAACAATGCAAAGAAATAGAAGAAAACAATAGAATAGGGAGGACCAGAGATCTTTTCAAGAAAATTGGAGAGATGAAAGGAACGTTTCATGCAAAAATGGGCATGATAAAGGACCAAAATGGCAGGGACCTAACAGAGGCAGAAGAGATTAAGAAGAGGTGGCAAAATTACACAGAAGAACTATACAAGAATGAGCTTAACATCCCTGATAATCACAATGAGGTGGTCACTGACCTCGAGCCAGACATCCTAGAATGTGAAGTGAAGTGGGCCTTAGAAAAGCTGAGCAACAACAAAGCTAGTGGAGGTGACAGTATTCCAGCTGAGCTATTCAAAATCTTAAAAGACGATGCAGTAAAAGTGCTACACTTAATTTGCCAGCAAATTTGGAAAACTCAACAGTGGCCACAGGATTGGAAAAGATCAGTTTACATTCCAATTCCAAAGAAAGGCAGTGCCAAAGAATGTTCAAACTATCGCACCATTGCACTCATTTCTCATGCTAGTAAAGTTATGCTTAAAATTCTACAAGCTAGACTCCAGCAGTATGTGGATCGAGAACTACCAGAAGTACAGGCAGGATTTCGAAGAGGCAGAGGAACTAGAGATCAAATTGCTAACATACGCTGGATCATGGAGAAAGCTAGAGAGTTCCAGAAAAACATCTACTTCTGCTTCATTGACTATGCTAAAGCCTTTGATTGTGTGGATCAGAACAAACTGTGGCAAGTCCTTAAAGAGATGGGCATACCAGACCATCTTATTTGTCTCTTGAGAAACCTATATGCGGGCCAAGAAGCAACAGTGAGAACTGGACACGGAACCACTGATTGGTTCAAAATTGGGAAAGGAGTCCAGCAAGGCTGTATACTGTCGCCTTGCCTATTTAATTTATATGCAGAGCACATCATGAGAAAGGCAGGGCTAGAGGAATCAAAAGTTGGAATTAAGATTGCCGGAAGAAACATCAACAACCTAAGATACGCAGATGATACCACTCTAATGGCAGAAAGTGAAGAGGAACTAAAGAGCCTCTTTTTGCGAGTGAAGAAGGAGAGTGCAAAACCTGGGTTGAAACTAAACATTAAGAAAACCAAGATCATGGCATCCGGCCCTCTCAATTCCTGGCAAATAGATGGGGAAGAAATGGAGGTAGTGACAGATTTTATTTTCCTGGGCTCCAAGATCACTGCAGATGGGGACTGTAGCCAAGAAATTAAAAGACGCTTGCTCCTGGGGAGGAAAGCCATGGCAAATCTAGACAGCACACTAAAAAGCAGAGACATCACCCTGTCAACAAAAGTGCGTATAGTCAAGGCCATGGTCTTCCCAGTTGCAATGTATGGCAGTGAAAGTTGGACCATAAGAAAGGCTGAGCGCCAAAGAATTGAAGCCTTTGAACTATGGTGCTGGAGAAGACTCCTGCGAGTCTCTTATTTTAATGCTTATTTCCTACAATTTCATGTATGTGATTCGAACATGCAACTGAAATTTGACTCATATATATTATAATCCCCCCTTCATGGATTACTGCCTTGTCGTGGCGAAGGGGCTTGCGTAATTCAATGAAGCTATGAGCTATGCCGTGCAGGGCCACCCAAGACGGACAGGTCATAGCAGAGAGTTCTGACAAAACGTGATCCACTGGAGAAGGAAATGGCAACCCACTCCAGTATCTTTGCCATGAAAACCCTATGGACAGTACCAAAAGGCAAAACGATATGACGCTGGAAGATGAGCCCCTCAGGTCGGAAGGCGTCCAATATGCTACTGGGGAAGAGCAGAGGGCTAGTACTAGTAGCGCCAGAAAGAATGAAGCGACTGGGCCAAAGCCGAAAGGACGCTCAGCTGTGGATATGTCTGGTGGTGAAAGGAAAGTCCGATGCTGTAAAGATTTTTTCTCCATAGGAACCTGGAATGTAAGATCCATGAATCAAGGCAAGCTGGACGTGGTCAAACAAGAGATGACAAGACTGAACATCGACATCTTAGGTATCAGCGAACTAAAATGGACAGGAATGGGTGAATTTAATTCAGATGACCATCAGGTATACTACTGCGGGCAAGAATCCCTCAGAAGAAATGGAGTAGCCTTCATAGCCAATAAAAGAGTAGGAAAAGCAATACTGGGATACAATCCTCAAAATGACAGAATGATCTCAGTTCGAATCCAAGGCAAACCATTCAATATCACAGTAGTCCAAGTCTATGCCCCAACCACCGGTGCTGAAGAGGATGAAATTGACCGGTTCTATGAAGCCCTACAGCACCTTATAGAACTAACATCAAAAAATGATGTCCTTATCATCATGGGGGATTGGAATGCTAAAGTAGGAAGCCAAAAGATAACGGGAATAACAGGCAAGTTTGGCCTTGGAGTACAAAATGAAGCAGGGCACAGGCTGATAGAATTTTGTCAAGAGAATACGATGGTCATAGCAAACACTCTTTTCCAACAACCCAAGAGACGGCTCTACACATGGACATCACCAGACGGTCAACACAGAAATCAGATTGACTATATGCTCTGCAGCCAAAGATGGAGAAGCTCTATACAGTCAGTAAAAACAAGACCAGGAGCTGACTGTGGCTCAGACCATGAGCTTCTTGTTGCAAAGTTTAGGCTTAAACTGAAGAAAGTAGGGAAAAGCACCAGGCCAGTCAGGTATGAATTAAATCATATCCCCGTTGAATATACAGTAGAGGTGACAAATAGATTTAAGGAATTAGATCTGATAGACAGGGTGCCTGAAGAACTATGGACAGAGGTTCGCAACATTGTACAAGAGGTAGCAACCAAAACCATCCCAAAGAAAAAGAAATGCAAGAAAGCAAAATGGCTGTCTGAGGAAGCTTTGCAAATAGCTGAGGAAAGGAGGGAAGCAAAAGGCAAGGGAGAAAAAGAAAGATACGCCCAATTGAATGCAGAATTCCAGAGAATAGCTAGAAGAGATAAGAATGCCTTCTTAAATGAACAGTGCAAAGAAATAGAAGAAAACAATAGTATAGGGAGGACCAGAGATCTTTTCAAGAAAATTGGAGAGATGAAAGGAACGTTTCATGCAAAAATGGGCATGATAAAGGACCAAAATGGCAGGGACCTAACAGAGGCAGAAGAGATTAAGAAGAGATGGCAAAATTACACAGAAGAACTATACAAGAATGAGCTTAACGTCCCTGATAATCACAATGAGGTGGTCACTGACCTCGAGCCAGACATCCTAGAATGTGAAGTGAAGTGGGCCTTAGAAAAGCTGAGCAACAACAAAGCTAGTGGAGGTGACAGTATTCCAGCTGAGCTATTCAAAATCTTAAAAGACGATGCAGTAAAAGTGCTACACTCAATTTGCCAGCAAATTTGGAAAACTCAACAGTGGCCACAGGATTGGAAAAGATCAGTTTACATTCCAATTCCAAAGAAAGGCAGTGCCAAAGAATGTTCAAACTATCGCACCATTGCACTCATTTCTCATGCTAGTAAAGTTATGCTTAAAATCCTACAAGCTAGACTCCAGCAGTATGTGGATCGAGAACTACCAGAAGTACAGGCAGGATTTCGAAGAGGCAGAGGAACTAGAGATCAAATAGCCAACATACGCTGGATCATGGAGAAAGCTAGAGAGTTCCAGAAAAACATCTACTTCTGCTTCATTGACTATGCTAAAGCCTTTGATTGTGTGGATCATAACAAACTGTGGCAAGTTCTTAAAGAGATGGGAGTACCAGAACATCTTATTTGTCTCTTGAGAAACCTATATGCGGGCCAAGAAGCAACAGTGAGAACTGGACACGGAACCACTGATTGGTTCCAAATTGGGAAAGGTGTCCGGCAAGGCTGTATACTGTCGCCTTGCCTATTTAACTTATATGCAGAGCACATCATGAGAAAGGCAGGGCTAGAGGAGTCAAAAGTTGGAATTAAGATTGCTGGAAGAAATATCAACAACCTAAGATATGCAGATGATACCACTCTAATGGCAGAAAGTGAAGAGGAACTGAAGAGTCTCTTGTTGCGAGTGAAGAAGGAGAGTGCAAAAGTTGGGTTGAAACTAAACATTAAGAAAACCAAGATCATGGCATCCGGCCCTCTCAATTCCTGGCAAATAGATGGGGAAGAAATGGAGGTAGTGACAGATTTTATTTTCCTGGGCTCCAAGATCACTGCAGATGGGGACTGTAGTCAAGAAATTAAAAGACGCTTGCTCCTCGGGAGGAAAGCCATGGCAAATCTAGACAGCACACTAAAAAGCAGAGACATCACCCTGTCAACAAAAGTGCGTATAGTCAAGGCTATGGTCTTCCCAGTTGCAATGTATGGCAGTGAAAGTTGGACCATAAGAAAGGCTGAGCGCAAAAGAATTGAGGCCTTTGAACTCTGGTGCTGGAGAAGACTCCTGCGAGTCCCTTGGACTGCAAGGCGATCAAACCGGTCAGTCCTAGAGGAGATCAACCCTGACTGCTCTTTAGAAGGCCAGATCCTGAAGCTAAAACTCAAATACTTTGGCCACCTAATGAGGAGGAAGGACTCACTGGAGAAGAGCCTAATGCTGGGAAAGATTGAGGGCAATAGAAGAAGGGGACGACAGAGAATGAGGTGGCTGGATGGAGTCACTGAAGCAGTAGGCGTGAGCTTAAATGGACTCCAGAAGATGGTAGAGGACAGGAAAGCCTGGAGGAACATTGTCCATAGGGTCGCGATGGGTCGGACACGACTTCGCAACTAACAACAACAACAATATTATAATCCATGATATAGGTTGCTGGCAGAATCGTGAAAAACAGATCAGAGTGTAATATTTTGTTTTAGCTAGACCAATAAGAGTCTCAGCAAGTGAGCTTGCCTCTCTGGTGCTTTTCTTTAATTGAGAAGTCCAGGTTGTTAGTTGAGCAGCTAAGGACTCAGTACAGTGAGAGCAGGCCATTTTCCTTCCTAACAGAATTACCCAATTTTGTATATGTTAATCATTTCTAACACTGACAAGAAAACCTAGTGTTTCTGTGGCTCAGTTTAGGCTGAAATGATGAAGCAGTGAATCTTTACCAAGAAGGAGCAAATTGATAAAAATTTCACTGCTTTACTATCAATATTCATAATAGTATTTCAGTTCAATCTTTCTTTCCGGTGTTGTTTTCCATTTTTTACCATTTACTTTTGTAATCTCTCTCTGCTTAAAAATATGTTTTATGAATCTTCTCTTATTTTGTGCCATCATTAAAAATTGCTTCAGAACATTTTATGCAAATTGGTCCTTTTCCTTCTCTGAATATCACAGTTGAAGGCTTTTAAATGGAAATTTCCAAATTGTAGGTTTTCTTTTTCATCATTAGCCATTATTATTTGCATACTATTTTTAGTATTTAGTATTGCGTCTTTTTTTTCCCTGGTGGATTGATTGATTGATCCAATTTATGTAGTTGCCCATCTCAACAAGTGACTCTGGGCAGCAAATATGATTAAAATAGAATGAAAACAATAACAAAGTGGGCAGTAGGGCAAAAATCAACCGACACTGTTTGGTTAACAGGAGCCAAATCAAGTCCATCTTACATGACTGGGTTGGACAGGTAGAAACAACTGATAAGAGACAGTCCCCTGAATAACCCAGTCATAAGCCATGGAGGGCTTTAAATGTGACAGTTGGTACCTTGATGTGCACTTGGAAGCACAGTAGCAACCAATGCAGCTCAGAGAGAATTGGTATTATATGTGCTCAATATTGTTTCATTGAGAAGTTCAGTAGACAGTCTCAGAATTGGTGGCAGGACTAGTTTCTATCTCTATGAAAGCAATGGTTTGCGGTCCTAAGCAGCTGCCTTCAATTGCTTTTAACCGAATTGTGGTTCTGGCTCATGAATGGGTTTCTGTTTCTGGTCTGTCTCACAATATCTGTCAGGCTTCCATTCACACCAGAGTTAATCTCAGATCTCCAGACACTTGTTACACCATTCAGTTATAGACATACATGGTAAAAGTTTCCCAGATATAACTTGGCTAGACTCTATATGAAATCATTTACTTATTCATTATTTACCCCTGCAAAGAAATCAAAGCCTTAAATGGCTCACTGCTGCTAAAGTAAATATTGTTTTTCAGTCATTCGGTCACTTTTAATTATTTATGCCCTGATGGACATTATTTAGCTAAGGTTCTCATTAACTGTTTATTTGAGTTATTGTAAGCTCCTGTCATCAGACATGGTATCCAGGCATTTTATTCTTTCTAGATCCTCCTCCTCCTCCTCCTCCTCCTCCTCTCTAGAATTCCTTCAGCTAGTGCTGAATGATATTTCTACTTACAGTCCAAGATACTCTCTCTCATAAAGCTTAGGTCTATGTGATTTCTCTCCATTTCATGCTGTGACCTTTATGGGGTTTTTAAAATTCCATTTATATCCCGCCCTTCTCCGAAGACTCAGGGCGGCTTACAAGCTTAGCAGTAGCCTTCATTCTATGTATATGCCTGCACACCCCCAAGTGGCATTATTACAAAGTCAGCTTATTGCCCCCAACAATCTGGGTCCTCATTTTACCTACCTCGGAAGGATGGAAGGCTGAGTCAACCTTGAGCCTGGTGGGATGCGAACCTGCACTAATTGCAGGCAGCTGGTGTTACTTAAGGAGGCATTAGCCCACTGCTCCACCAAGGCTCTTGATCATAGTTTTCACTTATGATCCTTGCAGCATCCCCATGGTCACATGGTCAAAATTCAGGCACTTGGCAACTGGCACATATTGTATTTATGACAACTGCACTGTCCTGGTGTCATGTGATCACCTTTTTAATCTTCCTAGCCAGCTTCCAATAAGCAAATCAATAGGGCAAACCAGATTGCTTAATGATCTCATAACTCACTTAATAGCTGCAATGATTCGCTTAACAACTTGGCACAAAGTTGTGTAGAAATGGGGTGCAACTCGCCTAACAACTGCCTTGTTTAGCAATGGAAATTTTGGGCTCAATTGTGGTCATAAACTTAAATAGAGACTTAAATAGAGACTTAAATAGAGATAACCAGAGATCTAAGTGAAAAAAGTGCAGTAATAATGATTGAATGGGCAATGAAGTAAAAGGAGAAATCTGAGGGAGGGAGGGAGAGAGGGAGGGAGAAGAACAACTTTGCTTGAAATATAGAAATAAGAATGGACCAGCCAGCCAGACATTTTCTACAATTCATGATATCACAAAATCATCCCCCCCTCCCCACATACAATGTTTAATTACTACAAATAGACTTCTTCAGATAAAAAGTTTTCCTTCAAGGCAGCTGGGACAGTTTGCTTGAAAGTATGCTTTTTTTCTGAATTTCCTGATATTTTAAAAAAGTGTTGCTTTTAGAAAATTAATGCACTGGTGAGAAATATTGTTTCTATAGATGCATGGGGTTACTGAGTTGAAAGCTCTTCGCAACGGAAATAACAAGGATTTTATTTTACTAGTACTCAGAGTCAATATCAGAAAATGTGATGCATTTCAAGAAGCGACAAAACAGGAACCAGGTGTAAGACCCACTCATAAGGTCAGTGTTAGAGTCAAGGGAGACATTTCAGCTTGAGCCTGGCCTAGCCAGAAAAAAAGTGCCCTGTCTTGATCTTAATATGTGGGAGAATAATACGCCTAGGTGGGGAAACCAAGGCTTTCAAGCTGCACAGGTGATAGTAAAGAGAAATAATATGGCAAGCTTGTTTTCAATTGTTTGGTCATCTTGCCTTAGCAACATAGTAGTACTCCCTCAAAGTAGATCAAAATCCTTTTGATCTATGCTGTGCAATCTCATTAGAACTTCCTCAAAGGCTGGCTATTTAGAGACAGAGTATAACTAACAGTTTCTGTTTTCTGTTAAAGACCCTACTTCATCACATCCACTGAAGATAGCACCAGCCTAATAGTCTCATGCAGGTCACAAGTTTATTGTCTTCTAAAATCTTCAGTAAGTTAATGTCCTTCCTGCCCTTTAAGACCCACCCTCTATTCTACCTTTTATGGGGGGAAATTATATCTTGGAAGCGTTACTCATATATATATATATATTGGATTTTTTTTTTGGAGCTGTCACTGCTGTGACTACTGCCTGTGGATGGCCTTGGGTTAGGCTGATTCTCTTAAGAAATGGAGTGCCTTTGGAAAAGGATAATAACATGGAACACTTTTAGGCCTGCCAATCTCTTTATACAATTTTTGGCAAAACATTTATTTAGAAATCACTGGGAATGACATTTATTTTTTACTTAACATTGAAGCCTTACTCCATTCTAACTGGTATAGTTTCTATGTAACTTAAATAATACTAGGCAATTTAACCTTCCACTAGGCCTTTCATTTAAGTAAAGTGTATTAAACATTTGGGTGGGGGGAGATGTAGAGGTATATTATACTAAAGTGTTTTATGGAGATAGTTAGATCAGGTTCTAGCTAAATGTAATTTCCCCCCATCAAATAATGGTTTGGAATGTATTCATGCAAAGCATATATATACATTGACTGTACTTGTAGTTGTTTTTTTTTACTAAGTTGAAGTTTATGAAAGTTGTGATCCAGTGTTTTTATTTCAGGAAGTGATGACTATGGATTTGTATCTGTCTGCAGGGTCAAACTCAAATTCATCTAAACATTTTGTGTTTCATCGAAGAATTTCATCATAAAAAAGGAAACCCATAAAAAGCATATTTCTTTCCCTAACATATGCATCTTATGTTCATTTTGTATTCAGGCTTCCAAGTATACACACTGGTTTTTGCAGCATCTTCAATTATTTATTTAAAGAGGATGAGCCAAGAAATAGTTGGATACAGATTTTTGTTGAATGTCTGGATTACAGTGTTATTTGCATTTTTGGGGGGAAGGCCATCTCATTTCATTTGACAGATTTCATCATCATGCTCTATCAATAGGTACCATTATTTTTATTTTCCAGATTTGCTAGGAGTATTGAGGCAAAGGTCTCAACTCTTCCGTCATTCAATATGTGCCCACCAACAGCACAGATGAAAGTACTGACAATCTGTTTGATGGTAACATCTCCAGAACCTTTTGTATACACAATTCTCCAAACGATCCTGTAAATTTTTCTCATTTTTATTTGTAGATGCATGGATATATTCTTGGTTCTTCTAAGATACATGGACGAAGTCTGGAATACCTTTTGGAATCTCCAAGCTTGTTACTTTACACAGGAGTCGGCAAATGTTGGGAAGAGTTACTCCTGCACATTCTCTTGGGTAACAATCAGTCAATACAGAGAATTTTAAAGAAAGAAAGAAAGAAAGAAAGAAAGAAAGAAAGAAAGAAAGAAAGAAAGAAAGAAAGAAAGAAAGAGAAAGAAGGAGGGAGGGAGGGAGGGAGGGAGGGAGGGAGGGAGGGAGGGAGGAAGGAAGGAAGGAAGGAAGGAAGGAAGGAAGGAAGGAAGGAAGGAAGGAAGGAAGGAAGGAAGGAAGGAAGGAAGGAAGGAAGGAAGGAAGGAAGGAAGATAGATAGATTGGGGAAGCAGAAATTCTGAATTCTCTTATGCGATCCCTACGCTGTATGAGATAACTCTTTTTTTTCTTACAAGCATTTGTGGTTCAAATAACAAACTATTTATTAAAATCTAGGAAAATATTAGAATTTATGGAATCCTTGGTGTCTTGGTCCTATTCAAAATATTAGAATTTAACTGAAAAGGTTATAATTCACCAGTAATTTGGGACACATGGCCTTGTATCACAGCCAAGTATCAGCATTCAGAGGGTATTTGGTGATAATGAGTATCCATCTGGACTAAGAAGCTACATCCAGGTGATCATTAATTGCTATGAAATACCTTTAATCTTTCTGTCATTATAGCCTAATCAACACACAGAAGAAGATTTATGGCAGAAAGCCAGTCCTGTTGCATAAAAATAATGGCAAAGTGTCTCATTCACCATGGGAGAATTAGTATAATACAGAGCTTTTGACAGGTGGTATAGTTTACCATGGGTATTTCCAGTGATTACTACAGAAAGCTATGATTCTTGGTAGGGAAGTGTGCCTTTGGCAGGAGACAGAGATCTAAGGCATATCAAAGCAAAACCATATTTCCCCCAGTGGCCAATGCTGTACCTTTATAATTTAGAAAATGGATGATTCATTGAGTATCTTCTGACATGGCACTGATTCTCCTTCATTAGCTTTCCATATGAAGAGTGGCAGACTATTTCCTAATTGTCATTTCCATCATCTGTAGTTAACATTTTTCATCCCCCCTGAATTAACAAAAGAATACTTACCTAAGCAAGTCTTTTTGTTGTGTTTTAGCCACGCTACCACCCCACAGAGTGGCTTGGTGCTTTTGCTTAATTGCATATCAGATAATAATTAATCTCCCTAGAGTAAGGCAACAATGGCATGTAAATAAGCACCGCCGATTCTGTATAAGTAAAGGAAGGCTTCAGATTAGTAGCAAATGGCAGGAAAAGTCATCATTTCCTTGCTTTTCTTATGTAGCTCTTATTTGATTAACTGTTTAGTGATGGCTCCTTAAATATTAAAGATACACTCATGTTGCTTAATATGAAAATGATAGTTCTCTGCACATTGCTTTGAGCTTGCTCAGAACAATAGCACCTACAATTAATATATCAAAGCAAAGTTTTAAGGACACGTGAATAATACTGAATGTTAAGATATTCTGCAGCAAGCTGGTGAAAAGAAGACAAGGTGTTTTCTTCTACATCCCATTTTCCGGAGCTGGGCATAAAAGGCTGCTCTGAAAATGTCCTGAGGGGACATGACATAAATGACTTCTGTCAATTAAAAGCTATAATTCTCCATCCTATGCATTTGAGACAGTTCTATTTCCAGGTATCAAGCAAGGAGCTACTTTGACTGAGAGCAGAAGTAAGCAACTAAATTTCCTTTATAATGCCATGTGCAACCCCTACTTTTCCTCTTTCTACACGTTGACATGTCCTGTCCTCTTTTACACTGTAACTTTCATTAACAGATTACCAGACTCTTGATATTTTTTCTCATTAATTGTTGATGAGCAGCACAAAAAAAAAGAAAATACTTTAAGCTTTGAGACAGACTTAGCACATGTACACTTGCAAACCTAACCCAATGAAAATAACCTCCAAATGTTCAACTTTCGTGCTAACTATGAACCCATTTAGGGCTTGAAAGGATTTGGAAATTCATCTAGGAAGGACAATACTTGGCTATATGATCTGCACTGCAAGAAAAAAATGTAGCATATTATTTTGGGATGGCAAATGGGCATTCAAATGCTGAAGTATACATGCTAACACTGGAGGTATTTAAGAAGAGACTGGACAGCCATTTGTCTGAAATGGTATAGAATTTTCCTGCCTGAGCAGGTGGTTGGACTAGAAGACCTCCAGGATCCCTTCCAACTATGTAATTCTGTTAGTATGTAATAAACAAGCATATAAATGTATTCCTGGTTTATAATAAAAGTAAAGTCTCCCTCAAACTGAGCTTCAGGGAAATGTCTATGAAAAGATTTTGGTTGCTTGTTGTTTTTTTTGTTTGTTTGTTTTGAAATGAGATGGAAATAGCTTTACCTTTGCAGCCAGAGCTTTCTAAGTGGCCTCCCATTCCATAACATACCAGTTTCAATTCTGATTAACTTTCTGTGATTAGGCGAAGTCAAGCAGGTATTAGCTATAATAGGGGTCCCCAACCCCCAGTCTGTGGACCAGTACCGGGCCGCAGCATGCCAGCAACTGGTCTGCATAAACAAGCAAAGCTCCATCCACAAGATACAGGCAGCACACAAAACCATGCATCCTCCAGTCTGCGGGAAAACCTCTCTCTACAGAACTGGTCCCTGGTGCCCAAAAGGTTGGGGGCCTCTGCACTATAAGACTTCCAGAACTGAAGAGCCACCATCTTTAGACACTGTCAACTCCATCTTCTTATTAAGAAGCTATCCCCTGCTGGAAATAAGCAAAGAAACTAAATGCATAGTAATTCTAATTTGGAAAAAGAACAACCTTATTAGTTGATTCTGTATGCCGCTCTATGTAGATCAATATTCAGTATAAGAGGCCAGAGGAACTAAAAGGGCAAAGAATTAAGGACAAAAGTCTTGTTAATTCCAAGGGAACAATGTTGCATTTGTAACATATGGGCAGGGCTGCCCTCTGTTAAGAGTTATTTTCATTGATTTATTTCTTTGAATACCTCTCCACCCTTATCCTATTATCCACTCCAAGCTACACAGAAGTATGCCAACTGGCTGCTAAATTGTGCATATATGTCAAGAGTGAGCAGAAATGAGAAAAATAACATTTCCTGGGTTTTTGCACACCATGAGAAACCGCTAAATCAAAAGGCTGCGAATGAAGCAGGGAGGGTTTTAATCACTCTGACCCTGCTGTGATTTCTGGATTTTCTTCCCTCTCTAAATCAAAAGTAGCTGATGGCAGTATCAATGCCACCAGCAATTGTTAAACTTTCTGTACCCTTGCATGTAGTCCTGGCATAAATCCAGTTCTTCTCCCTGGAAGGGGAAAGACGAGTGCCAAAATGCCACTAGCTTTCAGAAACAGAAAATGATATGCCAAAATTAGGGGAAAGCTGAGCAACGGTGGGGAAGCTACAAAAAATTAACTGAATCACGTTTTTGCACGGAACATTTCAAAGGATATACTCTCTCTGTCACATCAGAAGGAAACCCAGTGGATAGCAAGTATCCTGATAAGAAAGACCTTACGCTGCCTGGGCATGTTAGCATCAGGAAGAGATTCAGGGTTTCTTTAGATATTTACTGTGTTTAGAAAGACACACATTCATCCCATCGAAAATGACATTAACACTAATGTCCATTAATAAAATTACAAAACAATATTTATTTTAAATTCTTCTTCCATGTCTAGATCAAACTTTAAACTGCCAGAATGAAGCTACTTTCTTGGCTCTGTCATTGGCCAAAAATAGGCCACTATCGGTACATGTTTCTGGTACTAGCCAACATACCAGCTGATGGGTCAGGCTCTGTGTCTCTCCACATTCACACAGCACATTGTTATCTGCTAAGAGCCTCCACTTGAGCATATTGGTTTTACAGTAAGGCACTCAATCTCCAGTATATCATGATTATCCAACTTCAGTATATCATTGTCTACCCAAAATAGCTTTAACAATTAAAACAAGATTATAATTAAAGGATTAAAGGAGGGCACCATTTGCCACACAAACAATGGTAGGAGTCAAACAAACAATGATCTATGCCCTAATCCATGGTTCAGCAACCCGCAGCTCCGGAGCCGCATGCAGCTCTTTCAGCCGTCTCCTGCGGCTCCCAGTCCTCTGCCATGTGCAGTCCAAAAAAAAAGTGGGACTAAAAAAGTTCAACCAATCAATTCAAACTTCTCATGGGGAAAAAAAACAACTTGCGAAGCTTGAATTGATTGGTTGAAGTTCTTTGGTTTGTGTGACTTCCCTCAAACCTCTTTTCTTCCTCGGACTGCACATGGCGGCAGCAGAGGAAGAGACAGGAGGACTGCTGGAAAGGTGAGTGGGTCGGTCAGATGGGACGTGCCTGGGAGGGGGACTTCTGTGTGTGTGTGTGTGTGTGTGTGTTTGTACACACATGTGCACCTCCAAATCCATTCATTGCGAAGGTTTCTTCCCAGTGAGGAGGGTCCGCTAGAAAGAGGGGATTTAGCAGCTTAGTTGGTCAGCCCACAAGCTTTCTCTTACCAGTTTTGCTGGATGAGGAAAGACGCAATCCCGTTTCTCGATCTGTACCCTCCCTAATACCCATTGGGCACCAATCTGTCTGTTAGAAGAAAAGAAACCCAAAGCCACCCCTTTCACGTTCCTCCTTCCAAGCAGGGAACCTTTTGGGGGAGGAAAGGGTGAAGCAAACACACCCCTCCCCCAACCATTCCTTGCAGAAGAAACTAAGACTGATCAGCCACATTTATTAGGAAGCGGCCCGTCTATTCTGGAGAGCCAGCAGGGCCCCTGCTTCGCTTTTCCTACATCAGCAGGGCTGGCACTCCCTTAGCCTGGAAAAAGAAGAGTAAAAAACTCAAAAAGATGGTTTTTGCTAGCGTCAGGGAGCTGTGAAGGTTGGTGACTCGGGAGAAACGGCCGGGGGGAAGGTGGTGTCGGAAGAAAGGGATAAAAGGAAAGCTTTTATCTCGCTGTCTCGTTCAGTCACACGTTCCTCACAAAAACGTCTCTTGCTCTCATGCTCTCACATTTTGCTCTAAAAGCCTCTTTCACACTCTCATTCACTCACGCTTTGCTCGAAATTGCTTCTCTCACACTCTCATTCACTCACCAACTCAAAAGGCCAGCGGCGACGCCTCCATTGGCTTCCATGGGGACGCTTGGCAATGAAGGGGCTGATGAAAACTGCTCCCGCTAGTGCTGCTACTGCTAACTTTTTCACTTGCTGCTTGGTTCCAATGAAACCGGAGAATCCCCGGATGCCACTGCTGGGGGTGGAGGAGGCTGCCCGGGTTCGGCCGTAGCAGAAGCCAACTACAGTAGTGGTGGAGGTGGCGGCGAGAGAGATGCTGGAGATCTGCCACATCTCCGTAAGCCCCACAGAAACAAATCCCCATGCCGGCCCCCATGGCAGCAGTGAGCCCCAAGGACTGGGCAATCGCTCCGCCGGCAGTGGCTGCTGTTGGGGCAGCCTAGTGCGCTCGCCGAGATGCTGGAGCATCTTTGGCGGCAGGCGTACCAATGCCTGCGTGCCGGGTGGAAGAAACAGGAAGGTTGGTGGCAGCAGCGGTGGCTGCTGTTGAGGCAGCTTAGTGCCCTTGCCAAGATACTGGAGGTGCTCCAGGCACTTCTCGTAAGTGAATGAGAGAGCGAGAGAGAAGCTTTTCCAAGCAAAGGCAAGTGAATGAGAGTGGAGGGGGCAGGGCGGCTGCATGTCTCACCTTAGGCTCCACTCTTCTGTCAAGCATCTTGTTCTGCACATGTGCACACATGCGCACCCATTGTTTGCGGCTCCCAGTTTTTCCTTTTGTGAGGAAACCGGTTCCGAGTGGCTCTTTCACTGTTTCAGGTTGCCGACCCCTGCCCTAATCACTTCTAGGATGGACTACAGCAATGTGCTCCACATGGAGCTGCCTCTAGAGACCAAGCAGAAGCTGAAATTGACTCCTGGTAGGTAGAAGTGCTAGGCTATTATAACAAAGGTGTTGCAGGCACTGTGTTGGTTGCCAGAACTCTAACGTTATATATGACATGATATTATATATTTATTTCCTCCCATTTTTCTGCTACTTCTACTTCTTCAACTAGGTCTTCCTGAATAAATAGCTTGAATGTACATTATATGATATGTTATGCATGCAACATATTATTCTCCTCAACATATACCGTATATTTGTTGTTTGTAAAATTTCACAAGGTTCAGGAAAGTGTAAATCTTATGCTTCAGTGTGGGCACTCTGAATAAGCAAATGCCTCAAAATATAATCTGGAGAAATTTCTTCCTCGTTATTAAAGATACTATAAGTGTACTATGGCTCAGGAATTCTGGGAGTTGAAGTCCACAGGTCATAAAAAAGCCAAGGTTGCCTACCCCTGCCCTAGATAGTACAGAACCCCTTTGGATTGTCTATCGTAATGTGCATTGTCTGCAATGACATTTGCACTTAGCTTCTCTCTTTAGCTATTTAGTTCCAAGCTAACATTATGCCATTCTAATGGCATCTTTTCCCAACCAGCTAAAAGCCAGACATCACTGTGTCTTGGGTTGTATCATTTCCCATTTACACCAAATCTCCCATTTTCTAGCATTCTCCAGAGGTTGTTTCTTTGTCTACTTTTTGACCTGTGAAGATGGTCCTGGTTATCATTTAGTTAGTTGTAACTGAACATAGTGACATAGTGCTTGAGCAGGGGGCTAGACTAGAAGACCTCCAGGGTCCCTTCCAGATTCTATTCTATTCTATTCTATTCTATTCTATTCTATTCTATTCTATTCTATTCTATTCTATTCTATTCTATTCTATTCTATTCTATTCTATTCTATTCGCAATTTCTTTTTGGCAAGACAACATGAAGATTCCCAGAGCCAGCCATTTTAAAGTATGTGTTGATAATAATGAGGATAACAATAGTAATACTTATGACAGTCATCTGATAATGATGATGAGGATAATAATAGTACTGATGAAAGAAGTATGAATTCTGTGAAGGATAATGATCCAATGATGGTGATAATGAGGATAATAACAATGATAAGTGGACTTGTGCATTTTTTTATTCAAACTATATCTATTTGGAATGTAGCCTTTGGCACAATTATGAGCACAATGTAGTCCCCACACAGAAAATGATTACTCACTGAGACAAATTTGTCTGTCTATGATTGTGCATGCTTGTGGAGATCATTAAATTTTGCTTTATGTATTTTAAGTATTATTATATCCAAAGGCAATTTGCTATGGTCTTAAACAGTTTGCTTTGATATGAACAGTGTATGTGTGTGTGTATAAAACAAAAAGAATTATTTTTATGGGTTTTTTAAAATCTAAAAGCTGTTTCTGCCACTTGCCCTCACACTTTTACCTCTGAAACCTGGAATATTAATTTGCAATATGATTTTAAGTACATTGACTCAGTGTAGACTAGTCAGAGATACAGATGCAAGAATGACACAGAAACTTTAGGAATTAAATAAAATCAGTTCCTGTTCCAGACATAGGTAAAGGATTTGCACCTTGGACACTCCAAATGGATCTCATTCCAGAGACTTTTGCAGAATCAAGACTTCTCTAGAAACTAGACTAAGGCTTACAAAGGGGCACAGTTCTGTTTAATAGGTAGCTCCATCTCTGCTGGGAGAGATAATGAGAAAAAACTATGGCAGATGTGATTTTGGGGTGTGGAATTCAACTGTTGCTGGTGTTTAGCCCATCACCCCACTCTCTTACTGCCACAGAGTTTATGACTGCATCCCAGAATAAGACCCGAAGCCTGCAATATTCTCTATTAAGAGACATTATGATTGCAACCAAAGCTATTTTGGACAGAATTAGACTGCTGATTTTTTTTTTTTAAATATGCTATTGTTCCTGCAGTTTCCCTGCGGTTCCATGTTTATTGGCTTCTGGGGGAAGAATTGCATGTTTGTAGTGGCACATTATTTATTTATTTATTTATTTATTTATTTATTTATTTATTTATTTATTTATTTATTTATTTATTTATTTATTTATTTATTTATTTAGATTTATATACCACCCTTTTCCTGAAGGACTCAGGGCGGTGTACAGGGCAAATTAAAAAATACAATATACAGATTAAAATATGATTAAATTAATAGCCCCAACACATTAAAATTGGATTTAAAACCTTAAAAACCCCTCAGTCCAGGCCGGCCAGCTCGAATAGCCAGGATTTTAGGTCCCGGTGAAATGAATGAAGGTCGGGGGCAATCCGGAGTTCCACCGGCAGCTGATTCCATAGGGCAGGCGCGCCCACCGAGAATGCTCTCCCTCTGGGAATCACCCGCTGGTACTCCTTGACCGGTCGGACCCTGAGGAGGCCTTCCCTGTGAGAGCGCACGGGACGATGGGAAGTTTACGCTGGCAGCAGGTGCTCCCTAACAGTATGCACAGGAAAGGCAGTATTTAGCTTGTGTTTATCTTTCTCATCATTTTTTGCCATGTCTATTTTGTGTTAATGTGAACTTTTAAATAGACAACACTGCCTTTCTGCAACACCTCTAATTTGCTATGATCTCATGAGACAGTGACCTAAAAAAAAATCAGAACTATATCAATATCGCCTCAATCTTGTATCATTCACTCTGAAATAAGTCTCTCAGAGTTCAGCTGCACCAGCTTCTTGGTAAATTGCAGGATATATTTTTTATAACTTAGCTAACTGTAAATATTTGAGAGGCAGAGCAAACAAATTATTTTCTCAATATATATTTATGAATATATTAGACACGGAACACCTTGTTGCCCAGAGCTTCTTAATTCCCAACACCATATGGACTCATAATAAATAAATAAACCTGACATATCTCCTGTAACAAAAGTAATAAAAGGAACAAGCAGAGCTGAGACCAAAGATCACATGAAATGTATGATTCATAATTTAGAGTAGTACAGTGTACAGTTCTACCACTTGCCTGCCTGTAAATATCCGTAGTTGGAAGTCATTAAAACATGACTTATGATATACCTACAAATACATCTCAGAATTAGAGGAATTTATCATACAGTCCAAAAGCTATTATTTTACTCTTAGACAACAATTTTATTGGTCCCCTTCAATTGTTTCCATGATCCAAATAAGGAGGAGTGAATTGAGTAAATATTACCTTCAGTGAGCAGCTATGTTCAGAGGATGAAGAAAGTTTTATTTTTAATTCCATTTATATCCCGCCCTTCTCCGAAGACTCAGGGCGGCTTACAAGCTTAGCAGTAGCCTTCATTCTATGTATATGCCTGCTTATTAGGGCTTTCACACACACCCCAAGCAGCATTATTACAAAGTCAGCTTAATTGCCCCCAACAATCTGGGTCCTCATTTTACCTACCTCGGAAGGATGGAAGGCTGAGTCAACCTTGAGCCTGGTGGGATGCGAACCTGCACTAATTGCAGGCAGCTGGTGTTACTTAAGGAGGCATTAGCCCACTGCTCCACCAAGGCTAAGTTAAGTTTTGGAGATGCTCCAATTTTTCATCTAGTGGTAACCAGGCATATCACTACTAAACGTCCTTACTACTCACAAACCTATTTCCAGTGATTTCTGTTTGAGCAATTTTGTATCGATGTGGAACGAATACAGACTTCCTTTGCCAAAGTTCTCCAATAAAAAAACCTCATGTCTGTAAATTCAGCCTCTACAGCTCTAATACTAATAGACAACTGACATTCAGCATTTGAGTTACCATTTCCTTTTTCCCTTCTGATATCTGGATTGTTCTTTTTCTCTGCTTTTGTGTTTATAGCCAACATTATGAATTTTAGTTTCTCTTTCCCCCCTTTTTAACTTTCCATTTTCTTTTGTTTGTTTGAACTCCATTATGTAAACTGAGTAGTATTTACAGTGACTGAAGTGGCATAAATGGTAAATCGACTGGTGAATCCATAAATAAACATGAATGACCAACATGGAAGTCTACATATTATAAGAGACATGCAAAGAAATAGAAATTAGTTGAAGTACATGAGAATAAACCAAAAATCTTTTCAGAGGCACCAAGAGTAAGTAATTATTTCACAAATACAAGACTGAGGGTTGAAGTAACTTTATTATTGTTGCTTTTGGTAGTGTTCTCAACAAGACAATTAACATCTGCAACAATTATTCATCTAACACTACCAGAATTGGTCTGCAAAAGAATTGGAGTTGTATTTTTTTCATTATCTCTTTGGTACCATCTAATGGTGGTTCTGTTTTCTGGTAGCCTTGATGTGTTAGCCTTACAGTATTACCTTTGCTATAAACCAGCTATTATAACTCCACCTGTTACCAAAATCTAAGGATAGGTATGAAAGATAAGTATAAAGAGGAAGAATATGAAGGGCATCCAAAAGTAGGAACTATATTCCACCATTGCAAATTTGATAGTAATATTGGCTTATAGCATTTATACCAGAAATTGTAGTCTTTATGATGAAGAAATATTCCACAAAACTGCAAAATTCTATTGAACAATTGTTGGAAATATATTTCAGATGTATACAAATATTGTACATTAGTCAGAATATGATAAAGGGGAAAGTATCATTTATCCATAATGTTTTTAGTATATAATTTTTTCTCCTTTTTTCTTTCTTACTATTTGTATGTCTTTTTCAACAAATAGTAGAGATTTTGGCACTTAGCTGAGGTTAAATTAACATTGAGAATTAATTGTATAATCTTGGTCCTTTGTCTACTTATAGTTATTAAATTTCTGTACCAATTGTTTTTCTTTTCTCTCTTTTCTCTTCTTTGTTTTTGTTTTTTAAATGACAAATATTTTTTTAAAAAAATTGAAAATAAAAGTCTACCCCCAAATAAACTAGGAGTGTAATGTACCATCTGCAAAAATATTCATGAAATTTGCTTTGTAAACAAATTATGAACAATGATAGCGCCAATCATTCTGCCTCTATTTCTCTAACTATCAACTGATAAAGTCCTCTGTTACATTCATGAACTTATGATCACTGGCACCAGAAGGATAAATGTTACCAAGTAACTGATTTGTCGTATAGTCAAGGCTATGGTCTTCCCAGTTGCAATGTATGGCTGTGAAAGTTGGACCATAAGAAAGGCTGAGCACTGTAGAACTGAAGCCTTTGAACTATGGTGCTGGAGAAGACTCCTGCGAATCCCTTGGACTGCAAGGCGATCAAACCGGTCAGTCCTAGAGGAGATCAACCCTGACTGCTCTTTAGAAGGCCAGATCCTGACATTGAAACTTAAATACTTTGGCCACCTAATGAAAAGGAAGGACTCACTGGAGAAGAGCCTAATGCTGGGAAAGATTGAGGGCAATAGAAGAAGGGGACGACAGAGAATGAGGTGGCTGGATGGAGTCACTGAAGCAGTAGGTGTGAGCTTAAATGGACTCCAGAAAATGGTAGAGGACAGGAAGGCCTGGAGGAACGTTGTCCATGGGGTCGTGATGGGTCAGGCACAACTTCGTAACTAACAACAGCAAACAGATTTTTGTAGCTGGGTACATACAAGTTAATAGAATGATGTTGATGAGAAATCAAAATCTTATCTGGAATTAGTAAATTTGGCAAATTATGTATGCTGCTTGGAAGAATTGATCGGGATTTGGCAAAACAGAAGGTAAAAGTACGTGGATACTTGTGTAAGCTCCTTATCTGAGTTCAAGATTGATTGGTGACTGTGGGTTTCCTGTATCAAGCTATGGATCACAAACAAATGGAAATTACCTTGGAATTTTGAAACTGTTCCCAGAGTGTGGCCTATTTCTTATTTTTCACATCAGACTCAATGCATATAAAGGACATAGTCACACAAATTATCTGTCATCTACAATTTATAAAGGCTAATTGAGATAATGGTAGAACATGGTTTGAAGCAGATAATGCCATGAATTAAGGAATCAAAGTGTTTAATTTTCTTTCATTCAATACCTGATGAGTCTCCACTGATTAGTAGAAAGTGGTTATATATTGGTGGGACTTCACATCTCCAGAGGAATGTTTTCTGACATTTATTCATTATTGTGGTCATTGCTGTTAAAGCTAGTACCTTATTCAAGTTTTTGGTGTGTCATACCACTGAGCAGAGGTTGCTACAAAGGAACAAACTACATTGTCTGTATTTGTGCCATGTTATGTCTATTTTCTTACTTTGAAAAATGGTGGCCATTACATGTTCTATAGATTTTGTGCAACTGTATGTGTTTCTCACAACCTTTTCAACCTGTTTGGTGGTTATCAACCAAAAGAGATCCCAGGTGAACACATGACTGTATTTAATATTCACAGGGCTTGCCAAAGTTATGACAATGTAAGTGCTATATATGCATACTGAAAGATATAGCAAGCACTAGATGAAATCTAAGTGACCAGGAGCAAAATTATTTAATTCGAAATTCAAATAAGGGTCTGTTGTTCTGAAATGATATTTTGGAAAAATGTTGCACATCAAACTACACTCTACACTGAATTTTATAATGGCTCTCAATTCCTCAATCATGTCATGAATATCTCTATTCTCTCTCCCTCCCCCCTTTCCTCTCTCATAGCAGCCTGAACCATTCCTGGAAAGCATCAGTCACTAAAGACACAAATGTAGGTAGAGGTCTTAATGCTGAGACGTTCTGGAGGACAAACCCACTATGTAGTATCCAGACTGGTGAATTCAGACAACAGTGATTGCTTTACAAGAAAGGTACACATGAGGTGTGCATCTACCTAGTATGCATTTTGCATCTTGCATGGTTTTAGTTTTTATTTTAGCTCCAGTTTTCTACATTTGGAACTGATTTCTTGATTATGTGGCAACAAGATGATGTTGACTCTTAGCAGCTAGATAGATTTTTCTCCATAATAACCAAGTCATCCACTCTGCATTTCCCAGCATTACAACCTTCTCCAAGGAACTGGTTCTTTGCATAATGTCCAAAGTAGGATAATTTGAGCTTGGTTTTTGGCACCTCAAATGACAAGTTTAAGTTGATTTTGTTTGATAATCCATTTGTTTGTTTTCTTGATAATCTATGGCATTCTGAGGAATTGTCTCCAACACCTAAGTTCAAAAGCATCAATGGTCTTCATCTTGCTTTTTCAAAGTTGGTCACCTTTCCATGACTTTCAGCCTTTCCTGCTGTTAATCATTGTCTTTTCATGGCTTAACATTTAGCAAGACACAAATCTGAAAGCAACAAATGCCCCATCACCATTTCATAGCATTTTTGATGATCAAATGAAACTTCAGAGAATGATGGGATTTAAAGCTTTATATTTAGGGTCAATCAATGCATCATGAAATTTTTATCAGTGCTTTTTTCTGACTTCCAACT
>NW_027673404.1:0-30070 GCF_964194415.1 Vipera berus
GAATTTCAGCTAAAAAAGAATAAAAGCAGAAACAGTGTGCCCAAACTGATGAAGAAACAATTGTCTTGGAAGAGCCACTTAAGAAAGACAATCCCCTCAATAAGTTTTGCAATGCATATGAAGAAAGAGCATCTTTCTTACTTGTTCCTTTCCAACTATTGTTAGCAAAATTGAATGGGTATATGTCCTGAATATACATATCAAGGCTCAAATTGTTTTGTATTAAAATTATGCCACTTTGACAGGTTGCTATTATAAGATAAGAAAATTAATTATGTACACTAAAGAATATTGATGCATATTCTTTAGTGTGTATTTGAATGTACTTGAATGTATATTTGAATACAGCCTTTAATTTTCTATATATAACTAGGAGTTTAATATCTTGCTATAAACCCCTCCCCCTCGCATCACTGAAATCTGTTTGGCACTTCACCCTTCTGAAATCTTAGTGGAGCCACATAGATACAAGCTAGAAGCTTTATGTGCTGTAAATTCATGTCATAAGTCTAAGAACCAGAGCTTTTTTTCTCATAGAACGCTCAGAACAGTGTTCTGGCACCTTTTTTTGCACACACACACACACACACACACACACACACACACAAAAGCTTTTGCACAAGCTGTGCTACTCCCTCTATTGGCTTTCAAAAGCCAATAGGAATTGCTGCTGAGCGCGCCAAAAGACCCGGCTGGCTAACGTTGCATAGGCAAGTTGTTTGCAGCGAAGGCGAGTTGGCAGGAACTTTGCACCCCTCCCTGCTGCCCAACTACACCATCTCAACTAGGTAAGTAAGAGAGGACAAGGAGTGGGAGGTGGGTTTTGCAGAGTCCATGTGCACTCCTTCCTTGTGCTCACCCATGTCAGCAAGGCTGGTGGCCTACCTGGTGCTGGACCTGCGCCACCTTCACCTCAACCTGGGCGCCTATGTGGCCACCCTGCAGCACCTGGCCCACACCACCTCCGCTGCCTGCACTGTGCAGCCCTGCCATGTAGAGCGGGCCCCGCTGGTTCCACAGCACCAGCTGCGCCAGCTCCAGCCCCAGGAGGCTACTCACCACCAACACCCTTTGTGCCCATGACCAAAGCAGTGCCACCACGCCCACCTCATGTGCCCACCAAGATGAGAGTTCCAGCACCTTTTTTATAGAAAAAAAGCACTGCTAAGGCCTATAATTGCAAGTACCCCTTACATTCCAAATATAGTACTAAGGAAAAAAAAGCAGGGCTATCTAAAGTTGAAACAAGTGCATGGACATGGATCATAGCACATTGGGTTCTTTCCTTAGTGAAACAAGTCATGTCACAGTTTACAATTACAAATTAATATGGTTCAGAACAGTCTTACAAAAACATCAGCAGGATCTCAGCTTCTCCAGGGAGATGTTCCTTACAATGGCTTATAAATGTGTGCTAATTGTAGTTAAACAACATATCACTATCTAAAAGTTCAGCAGGACTTAGGATAATTTTTCTCAGCAATCAAGCCCCTTTTTAGAAACCAATGTGATGGGCATTGTGGTCTGTGTAAGGGTTTAGGAGCACCTAGGAGATCCTCTAAAGTCAGAACCTCCCAAGACACTCAAGTATCTGGATTTCTGCCTGGAAATTTGATTTCTAGGCTTTTGTTTGTGTCACAGTAACCTGATGATAATATCCATCTTTCTTGTCTTCCTCCTCCTTCTCATTATTATTAGTTAATATCATGTTGATTGCAAAGTGTGCCAAGATCTGTTTCAGTCAAGATAGCTATTCTGTAGGAGTGAGTCATACCAGCCTTGAAAGTTCAGCAGAGATTATATTTTTAGCTGGACTTGGCTGATTTGTTTCTAACTTTCCACCCTGAATTATACCTGTTTTTTTTCTCCCAGGTTCTGTCAACAGAGAAACTATTGATGACATCACCAAAGGTATATAAGCCTTGTCCCATGTGGAAAAAGGAAGCAAAAACAAATGGATGTCGGGGCCTCTAGCTTCAAAGAATGGCTTGAGAGATAGACTCTGAATATAAAATATACTTGAGAACTAGAGGGGGGAAAAAGGAGGAGGAAGAAGAAAATGAACAAGAAGCAGAAATTTGCATCTGGTAGAAGGCTATGTTTATTTTCAATAAATCAATGTATTAATTCAGGTGGGATTTTGCAATACTGAAATATGGAGGGCAAAAGGAGGCCGAAATGGTAATTATTACTTGCTGGGGCTGCTTAGCAATAGTTGTGGGAAACTCTTGGAATTCAGTGTGGTCTTCAAAGGTTTAGAGTCAAGTACCTTGATTGTTCTCCTATTTCATCTGTCTAATATAGATCATGGAGTTTTTATTTGCTGTATTACAAGGTGAAACTCACATAAATTACATTTTTCTAGGCATTCCTAGGAATGATTTCCTAGGCATCATTCCTTTTTAGGAATAATGGGTACAAGGCAAAATAGGTTCAGCTTGTAAGCTAATAGCTACATGCCAGGATATAGGAAACAAGATCTGAGTATGCAAACTCAGGTACAGATCTGGAGAGAATGAAGATTTTTCTTGTGAAACACGCTGATTGTAGGTTGTAGTTTAACTAGCCACGTCCCTAAAGTTCAGAAAACAGGAGAGAGGAATAGAATGGAGATTAAGGAAGATAGTTTAGGAAAGCAGAGAAAAAATTAGTTCTTCCCTCCCACCCTCCCTTCCTTCCTCCCATATATTTCTATCTATCATCTGTTTCTCTGTTCCCCCCCCCGTCTCTATCTCTGTCTCTCTCTGTCTCTGTATGTATACACACACACACAAACACATCTATCTATCTATCTATCTATCTATCTATCTATCTATCTATCTATCTATCTATCTATCTATCTATCTATCTATCTATCTATCTATCCCAAATCTGGGGTAGGGGGAAGGGGATGGAAAGAAGATGAATGGGAGAAAGAAAAAAGGAAGGAAGAACATTTGAAAGTTCCCCTTTCTGTTGCAGAAAGAACAGTCACAACCAAGAAGGCTTGGTGTAAGGTATAGCAGAACAACAATCGGCAGCTGATTCAATCTCACACACATTTCATCTGTGAGAAAGAAGCTGAGAAGCAATGTGAAGCTCTAGCTCAAGAAAAAAACAACTGACTTGGGTGAAACACAGAGGAGAAAAACAGTTGGAAGTCCTAACCCATGAAGGTATAGGAAACATTGACCAAGGCTGGCAAAATGAGCACATTTGGAATAGTGGGGAAGAAAAGCTGTTAGTTTCTGGACTTTTCATTTCATAGTTTAATACAGAATTCCTAATGTATCAATCTCTATACTGCACATCTCATGTGCCTCTGTGTTGCTATAGTAAAAGCTGTGAAACTTCATAACTAGGGTTATTTGTTTTCATAGTGGATATATGCAAAAGAAGTGAAGTCTTTCCCTGGAGTTTAGAAGGGTTGGTATTCAGATTGCGGAGTACAAATTTTATAGGAGCTGAAAAGATGCTGCTTGGCAGATCTGCAGATTTAGCTTTCCAACTCAAGACTGCCTCCCATATTCTAACCGGGATTGCACTTGCCTGCTGTTTAGTGCATTTCAATTGTTTCTGAACAATTTCGTCATCACATGTGAGTGAGCACAATAGCGAAGTGTTGTATTTTTATAGTCCATCCTGTTAAATGAGAATAAATTCTGTATTTGCTTGTGTAGGAAGAAAACCCCAATACACTTGACTTTACTTTTGTAGAGTATACATGCACAGCATTTCACTGCAGTCCTAATGAGGATTTCAGAGACTAACAGCAGTGTTATTCTTTTATTGCTGTCAAGTGACAGCAACATTCAAATGACTTATTCTGAAATAAATACACTGCTCTTGCCCATTCCAATCAGCCTTCTTTTTAAACAAACAAACAAACAAACAAACAAACAAACAAGTACTCCATCTTTTTAAGCCTTGGTAGTACTAGCATGCATTTCCTTAACCCTCATAAGCATATACCGAAAAACTTGATGTGTGTGATTTTTTTTGGGGGGGGGCAATAATAACAATTGTTAATAGCATTCTAATCCATTTCCATTTCCTTCTGGTTTTGCAGGTATTTGAAATAAGTTACAAAAACTTAGCTTGGCTTCTCATAAATCCACAGTCAAAATACAGAACACTACAGGAACTGGTTGCTGACTTGTACCCGGAGATATATTGCTGTTAACAGGGAGCTTGAAGTCTTGATTAGTTTGTTGTAAACACTACAATCATGTTTGCACGCTTCCATTCACTTTGTGTGCTGTGTATTAGATGGATGATATTCGTGCTGAAAGCTGCAATTTAATTACAATAAGTCTGTTCCCTATACAATTTTGTCAGTGTCATCCTATTATACTGGTTGTGAACTATTACAAGGTTCAATACATTGTGCATCATCATGTCAGGGATTTAATGTCACACAATGGATCAATTTTAGGAGTTTTTTTCTCTCTGTCTGTCTCTTTTTCTTCTTTGATTGGTATTGATTGTTAATTATTATTAACTTTACAATTTCTGGTGAACTGAAGCAATGAGAAAGAAAGATGAATTCAAGTTTTTTTAAAAAATAAATACTGTAGCTAATGTACTGAGAAGGATTGGTATGAGAAGAATTAATTCCTGAAATGGTTGCTTCTTTCAAAGTTTATGATTACTCCAGAAAATCTTAAAAAAAGAGGATAGCTGTGCACATAAACAAAGATTTGCACATAAACATTTCCCACTTAGACTCCATACTGTCCTTAAGCAACATGTGAATTTTGTTTTTTGTCTTCTAAAATGCAATCAGCAGAGATAAACTTTTAAGAACCAGAAGTCTAAAACAGAGCCAAGTGAATTGTCATGTATTAGACCTTGGGGACTGAATCAGAAGAGACAGGGGACCACAGCAGAAACACAAACATGATCAGGTAAAGTTTTATCTCCAGTAAGAGGTTTTTTGTGTGGGGCTGGTGACTCTGAAGATGACATTTTTGCAGACAAAGCTGAAGGATTTTATATAATCCCGGGTCATTCTCAATACTGTACATTAACATCTCATGTAAGAGAAAAACAACTTAAAAATACCTAATGTGGATATTTTAAAAAATGAAAGAATAGGTCAAGTTCAGTTGTTTGACTCCCATTAGGTGCGTATTTATAGTAATGGAATGAAACAGAATAACTCAAGGACAGCCATGGAAGAAGAAAAGAACCTGCTATTCATGAAACCAGCTACTCAGGAATCTGGTTTTGTAGATTCGCCAAGTGAAAGGAGCTTCATTTAATGAAACAGGCAGCTGTTTAGTGCGTTGTAAACTGATGTAGAAGTATTTCATCAACTTGCGTCCGAACAGTCTTAGCTCCCAACTTGGGCTTGATGCTCTGTTCCTAGTACTAATTTATTGGCTTTGAATGAGATACTGTAATGGCCAGATGCATTATGTATGTGTGGAGGTTACCAATTGCCCTCCATGCCATTCAGGAAGATGCTGTTAGTCAGTGCTTTTTTTGTAAAAGAAAAAGGTGGTGGAACTCACACACGTCATACAACCCGCCTTGCCTACCCTATAATGTTCCATCCAAAAAAGGTGCCGGAACTCCGTTCTGAGCGTTCTATGAGAAAAAAAGTCCTGCTGTTAGTTATATAAAAAGTCCTAGTAGAAAAAAAAACAAAGTGGTACATATGAATCTGTGGGATTCTGATGTTGACAGCATGCATTTGTCAATATCAAAATAGTTCGGTATGTTAATTTAATAATTTTAGAGCTTTAAATAAGTCATCGTCTCATTTAAATTATTAAATCATTGTAGCTTTAGCTAAGTCACTTTTTTTCTCAGTTAAAATACTAAATAGTTGCTTAATTTTCCATTTCCATTCTAAACCTCAGTAGCAGTTCCATTCAATACTTCAATAGCTAGTTTTAATTTTTACTGTATTATGTGTAGCCCTTGCCTGGGCTTAGAGGCTAAAGAAGTTTAGATCTGGTTAGGATGTGGATGGCAGAACTTCATCATATAGCTGTTAAGAAAACATAGTTTATCACCCCTATCTCTAACCCTAACCCTCAAAAGATAGGACATAGAATAATGTGTTATTCTATAATATGTTATGTTATAGAACATAGCATAATATAATATATAATATAATACTATTGCCATGGTTAGCAGCATTGACAACTATAACATAATGTAATATGTTACATTATAAAAGAGAATAATATTTCATTTTATAATATGTTATTATATATTGTTTAAAAATAAGAGGTCAGACTAGGAAATTAAAAAGCCATCCCAGAAGAAGACAGTGGCACCAACACTTCCATACTGCTGCCAAAAAAAAGCCCAACATGAATGTGATCATGAAGTTACCAGACATTAAGGCCCCCTATTGAAAAACACTTGGCTTTAACTATAAAAATAAAATAAAGCTACCTTCCAAAGCATGTTTGGGTATAATTGTCTTCTGGAGGTTTCTAGTTGATCTGCATTTGTCCTTTCTATTATTTTTAGATCCAAAAAATTCAAAAAGTATTCTCAATGATAATGCCATTCTTTAGTAAAAATAGGCAAAATACTGATTGTTCACCACAAGGAATGTCAGGGAGGATAGTTGGAATGCATTACTTTGAAAATGAAATTGCCTGAACAACACAGAAGTTGGCAGATGATTAAGTAATCAAGCAATCCTGTATTTGATAGATGCATGCCTGTACATATCTGTCAGATTTCTGTTAAAAACAAAATCGCCAAACAATGCTGAAATGAGATAGCTTCAGATTTCTGGACAGTTGAGAGCTATTTGGGATAAATTAATTTTTTAGAAGACTCAGTGACTTTTTTCTCCCTTTGCAGAAAGATGAAACAATAATGTCTATTCTATTCTGTTTTTTAAAAAAGTTCTGAAGGTAAAAGATTGATATGCATTACTGCAGGGGTCCCCAATCTGTGGGCTGCGGTGTACTAACCGGCCATGGCCTACTGACCACCTGGCCATGGAACAGGCTGGCCAGTGCATGCACATGTGTGCACACACTCACCCCCACTGGCACTAGCACTGCTATGGCACAAATGGAATGCCGTGTGGCAAAAATGGGGTGCTGCATGGTAAAGACGAGGTGGTGCTAGCACCCACGCAGCAAAAATGGGGCAGTGCTAGCAACTGTCATGCGGGTGTTAGCACCACCCCATTTGTGTCACGTGTGCTCGTGACCCTGTTTGTGTGCGTACGCAAAATGCTTCCCCCTCTCTTTTCCTCTGGGCCACCAACCGAGAAACATTGGAAACCTCTGCATTACTGTATTTCTTAATATGCTGTCTGCAAATGTTGTTAATATCCAAGTTAAAACAGAGTTTAAAAACAAGGTTAAAATTTACAAGGTAAAATTAAAAGAAATCAGAGTTAAAAGTTAACAAGGCTAAAAGGTGAATAAGGTGGAGGGAGCACCCTTAAGCCACTAGCTAGCCCGCAAGTTGCATAACAGAGTCAGGTTTTTGAAAGGGAAGCAATGTGAGGATTCAGCTCACCTCTGGAAGTAACATGTTCCGAAGGGCAGGGACAATAGCTGAGAAGCCTCTCTTCCTAGATCCCTCCAATCCAAATTCTTTAGCCAGAGGGATCCACTGCTTGCCCTTGTTGAGTGATACTTTGAAATTCTACTATAAAATTGTTCTATTTTAAATTCTTTATAGGATATATATTCTTATTAATCAATTGGACCAGAAAATGTGGATGTGGAGAAATCTGGCCCATAGAATCGCCAAGAGTCAGACACAACTGAATGGATAACATCATCATCATTAATCAATATGTTGCTTTTATATCACAAAAGCTGGGAATGCAGCTTAACGAGTAATTCCTACAACACTGTCAAACTACTTAGTAAAGCTGTATTACTATTATTCTCCTCATCTTTCCTATTATAAAGGTAAAGGTAAAGGTTCCCCCGCACATGCGTGCTAGTCGTTTCCGACTCTAGGGGCCGGTGCTCATCTCCGTTTCAAAGCCGAAGAGCCAGCACTTGTCCGAGGACGTCTCCGTGGTCATGTGACCGGCATGACTAGACGCCAAAGGCGCACGGAACGCTGTTACCTTCCCACCGTAGTGGTCCCTATTTTTCTACTTGCATTTTTACGTGCTTTCGAACTGCTAGGTGGGCAGAAGCTGGGATGAGTAACAGACGCTCACTCTGTTACGCGGCACTCGGGATTCGACCCGCCAAACTGCCGACCTTCTGATCGACAAGCTCAGCGTCCTAACCCACTGAGCCACCGCGTCCCTTTCTTTCCTATTACCTAATTCCTTATCTTCTTATGACTATTACTTTGTTGCTTGTATCTTACAATTCATATTGTTTTATTTAGTATCCTAGTATGATTTATTTTGTTTGCTTAGATAGTATCTTATCATTATCACTGAGTGTTGCATCTTATGATTTATGATGAAGTGTTCTATTTTATGATTTATGATGAATGTATTTTTATGTTGTTTATGATCATGATTTATCACTATTACTTGTATGTACACTGAGAGCTTACGCACTGGAGACAAATACTTTGTGTGTCCAACCACACTTGGCCAATAAAGAATAAAGAACTCTGTTATTTTTATCAACAGAAATGAGTTTTTCCTTTGTCCTCCTTTGATTATCCAAATTTGCAATTGATGGACTGAAAGTGGAATCAGAATATCTTTCTTGATTTTTTCCATAATGGCATAAAATACAATCATTGGAGTGTATTGAATAGCTTTGAAAAAGTAGACCTAATACACGTACCAAATAAAAAAGGTTGTTGTTGTTGTTGTTGTTGTTGTTGTTGTTATTATTATTATTATTATTATTATTATTATTATTATTATTATTATTATTATTATTATTATTATTATTATCATTATTATTTTCCATTCAATTGCGCCTGATTCTTGAAGGCTGCCTAGACAAGTCATTGTAATTTTCTTAGCAAGATTTTTCAGATGTGGCCTGCCATTGCCTTCTTTCTAGGGCTGAGACAAAGCCCAAGGTCACCCAGCTGGGTTTGTGATGAAGGTGGAACTAGAACTCACTGTCTCCTAGTTTCTAGCCTGATATCATAAACACTACATCAAACGGTCTCTTTTGCTTATAGAATTTATCACAAATAAATGCATGAAGGATGGAAGGAAAGTGGAATTATCCAATAGCTACTCCTATATAAATCCCAAAACCACTTCCTGCTATTCCTCAAAGGGGTTGGGTGATGCTCCTCAGAGGAAACTGTGGAAGTCTAAGCCAAGAGTATGTAGGTTAATGCAAGCCATGAAGATTTCCCAGCTGCTAAATCAAACCAAACAGGAATTTCTATTGAACAACAGCAATATATGACAATGCATGCTGGATATGAATGATGATGACTTTAGTGACTAGAATTGGATGAATCAGAAGGTCATACTGCTTACTATGTATTTGGAAACTGTAAGGAAGAAAATGGACTGTATGGTCTAGGAAAAAGAAATGATACAAGAAAACAACTTAGCAGCTTCTACTAATCCAATGTTTTTTTTTATTTTTAACACTTTCCTCAACCCCCCACCAAATATGTTTATATTCAGAAATATAACCAGACAAAGCACACAAAAATGAAATTAACTATCCCAATGGTACAAAAAGATAGAAAAGTTCAGTTATAACTTCATGTGAAATAACCAAAAGCTAATAATGAAACACATCACCAACTGCTCATAAATCCAATATCATCGATTGAGGAAGTATGGACATTAAAGATGAGTATGAAAATGGACTACAAAACCTAAGAAGCATATGAAGAAGAGTTGCAGGAATTGGGTATGTCTAGTCTAGTCAAAAGAAGGAGTAGGGGTGACATGATAGCAGTTTTCCAATATTTGATCACCTGCTACAAGGAAGATGGGGGTCAAACAATTTGCCAAAACACCAAAAGGCAGGATAAGAAGCAATGGATGGAAATTAATCAGAGAGAGAAGCAAGCTGGAATTAAGGAGAAATTTCCTCACAGTGAGAACAATTAACCAGTAGAATGGACTGCATTGAGAAGTTGTAGATGCTCCATCACTGGAGGTTTTTAAGAAGAGATTGGGAAGCCATTTGAACAGAATGGTACAGAGTTTCCTGCTTGTGCAGGGTTGGAATAGAAGACTTCTAAGGTCCCTTCCAACTCTGTTATTCTGTTATTCAAAATAAGGCAAACTGAATATTACATCAGATGGTGGAGAATTCCAAGAAGAGAACAGAAATCAAAGGCAAAAGTCTCAGGGAGAAACTTGACAGTGAATTTCAGTGAGCTGTTAGAAATGACAAGAAACACTATTATGACAACATGTGTAAAGACATTAAAGGTAGAAAGAAAGAAAAAAACCACAAGAAAATCTTGCAAAATATCTTTGAACTCAGAAGGAGGCTCCAACCTCAAGTCAGTATGCTACAGGACACCTATGGTGATCCAAAGAAGGTCAACGAAGGAATATATTGAAACTGTATACAGAAGAAATGTCAACACCCAAGATACCTTAAGATATATCCCCTATTTAGGACTAGAAGCTGAAGTTATATAAGCACTCTGGTCATTAGTCCCTAGGAAGGCTATAGGAATTGATGGAATAGAATATCTACAGAAATATGGCAAAAAAAACCCAAAGAATCAATAAAGAGTATAAGCCAATGTGCCAAAAAATCTGAAAAAAACCCCACAGTGGCCAATTAAATGGAGGTGGTTAGTCTTCATACGATTAGCCGACTTAAAGAAGTACACGAACAATTGTACAATATACTTAAATTCACTATTGATTAGGATCATTGGGAATCCCAGCGCATTTAACGAACCTCATACAAAACCTATAAACGGGACAGATAACTACTTTCTAGAAAGCTGCAATGTTCTGGTACCAGGTCAACCGAGGAACAAGGCAAAGCTGCTTACTCTCCTCCTGATTATTCAGCCTATCTACTGAATATCCATTGAGAGAGGCTGGGTTGGAAGGAGATACATTTCTAATGAGGAATTTGAGGGATCAGGTTGGGAATAAATTGTCCAGGAGAGAAATCTATGTAATTGCAAAGTGTCAACAAAAACCTGATGGCAAATAATTAACCAACACTTAAGAAACCAGCAGCCAAGAAATATGCCACAGACTAGCCCTTGATAGAGCAGTAAATATATTTGAATGCTTTAATCAATCAATTAATTACACCAGTATTGTTTCTGATCTCTCTGAGCTATTTGGGCTTTGGAGCTTTCATGTCTTCATTTTCATCTTCATTGGTGCAAGAGGGCACTAATAGCATAGTTACGTAGCTTAATCTTTATTACTAAGGCTGATATGCTATCATCATGCTGCCATAAAGGCATTTTTAGGTGTGTAGGAAAGCTAGTCAGTTTCAGTTTGGACTAGCATTGTATCTGCACAAAAGTAAAAGCAGATACATTTCAAAGAGCAAAATGCCTTAGTTGAGCAATGTCCTATACATAGGGATTCTTTTTCATCTGGCCAATTTTTTTTTGTGTGGGGAGAGGGAGAAGAAGGGGAAGATAGCCAATCTATGATGTAAGACACCTGAGTAAAAATGATATGTTGGTTAAATTAAGACCGAGCAATATCATTATAAAAAAAGCAAAAATACATATTGCCTACCACTTCCTTGTCTCCCTGGCATTCTCCAACCATTTCCACTGAGTGGAAAACACACCCCATCAATCATTTCCTACCTGCCCCAGCCATTGATATAGTAGCTCACTTTCTTGCCTTTCAGCACCATGTGTGCACCACATATTTTGTGAGGCTTACAAAACAGGGAACAGCTGTATCTTAACAAGTAACACTCCGTAAATCTCATTCACACATATAAAGTCAGTTGCAAATAAAACTAATTTCGCAGACAATCTCTGCTGTCTCGGCTTAAATATGGAGCTCAGGAAACAGACATCACTGCTTGCCTTAAGACAGTTCCTATCTGTATTAGCCCCTTAAAAAATTTATAGGGCTATCTTTGCTGCTATATCAATTACATATCATAGAAGAGTTTAATAAACTAGAAACTGTTTTTGTGGCCTGGATTTCTCAGGTAGCTCCTAGAGCTGGGATGTTCAAACAAATAGGAATTCAATATGGGGTGATGATGATGATAATGGTGGTGGTGGAGTTGACAACAATGATGAGATCATTTTTCAAGGACCAAAAGTTCAGAGTTCCCATTACGAAGGTACTTATGAAAAGTCTTATTGCATTTAGAGTTGAGAACTGCCTCATTGAACAAACATTTAATTGAATAAACTTGTTGCACACTTCCCTAATTAATATGTGGGTTGTAATATTACACTCCATTGTTTTTCAGTGCCAAAATTTAAGTGGTTTTGTTCTTATGTGTGGCTATTCTAAAAGTACTTTCCTCTTCCTCAGTAACCATATAATTGGAGGAGGGCTGCCTTTTTTGGATAGTTGCCAGCATTCTGGAGCTTGGTTTCTCTGATTCTTTCAATATATCTTTTTGCAAAATGGAGGGGAAAAGGTCAATGTATGGAACAAATTCAGTACATTTATGTGAAAGAATCCGAGAGCTTAGGAATAAATAAATAATGTTGTGAAAACTGAAGTGTGAAACCGTAGAGAGTGAAGAATTCAAGTGGCTTTTAAAATAAGCTACCATTATTTTGAACAATACCCTTGGACAACATAATAATCTATAATGACTGAACATGTACTCCTGGGTTCAAGCAAGAAGGGACGAGGAAAGATTCTTCAATCAGGAATGTTACCAAACAAAGAAAATGAAATGTGTTTGAATGAAATATCACATCAATTACAGGAAAATTTACAGCTGAGGTTAATACAAGAGTAATTACAAAAGAGATATGGTGGAGGCATTTACATTAAAAGAAGGTGAAAATATTATACTGAAACAAATAGAATTATAGAATGACAGAAACATTTGTAGAGAGAATATATATCCAGGGATCAACTGCATTTGGGGAAATATAGTAGGCAGAAAACCAGCTGTCAAAAATAGGAAAGAATCTGACCCCCATGAAATATCCACTGCAGGACAACAGTCAGTTAAAAACCTAACAAGTGTATGTCAACAACTGTGGAAAAAGACCTTGTAATCTAGGGACTAAAAAAAAAATCTATAGTAAAGAAAAGGAATGCAAGAGGACATACAATTTCAAAGCCATTACAATAATTTCAAATGCAAGCATACTTTTGCTTACGATGTTAGAAAAATAATTGGGGAGTGAAATTCAAAATAATCATACCAGGTCCAGACAAGGTGGAGTGACACAAAATCTTGCAGCTGAAATTAGGTGAGTAATGGAGAAAAACTAAAGGAACCAAACTTACCAATGCTTGTTATTTACTAGAGCAAGTCTTTTTGTGGTGTAGTATTTTATAGCCTTTTCCACTTTAACGTGTGTGGACTTCAACTCTCAGACTTTCACACCCACACATGTACAAACAGATGCAGAGACATTTAAACTATGAGTCAACCAGTCAACGGTTCAACAGGTTGACCACTAGGGAGCAGCACAAAATCAGAGTCTTCTAGATTTCTGTAGCCTTTGGATAGGTGTCTTTGAAGAGTTGAAATATGAGAATTGTAGAAAATGGAGAAAGCCTTGATGAAAGAATGTGGCTACTGCTAACAAATATATCAGCTTAGTCCAGAAAAGCAGGAAGGAGTGAGGAGGCAATTCAAGATTCAGCATCTTGACTCTTATGGGTATAAGAGGAAGGGAACTGGAAACTCAACCAGTCTTTCAACAGAGTGTGATTATAATAATTTATATTAATAAATAAATATTTCAGTATTTTTTCTAGTGGCTGTTCTTGACCTTGTCTACCTCACAGCAGTAGTGGGACTCAAATATGTGAACAACCAGTTCTCTGTGTCGATGCACTTCCAGAAGTCCATTCTGGGCCTGGGCAACCAAAAAATTATCTACTGGCTCTGCTGAACTGGTGTGAACTGGCTGAATCCCACCACTGCCTCACAAGATTGACAAGAAGAGGCTCAGGCTTTATTTAGGAAGTGAAATGAATTGTCCTTTGAACATTTTGTTCTGCAGTGTTTATTTTAAGCACTCATATAGACTTTTCTGTTTAAGTTAATACAGAATGAATTCTTACAAATGGAAAGAAAAGGGATTTTGAGGGGTGGGTGGGTGGGATTTCTAAGTTTTACAAAGTCCAGACAAATGTTTTCTGCAAGTTCCTTCAAAGAATAGTTTGCCCATGGTCATTTAAAAGCATTAAGAGAAGGTCCTCCTGTGCTAAGTGTAAGGCATTCAGAAGTTTCATATTTATTACTTTTTATTACTACTTCAATCAAAAATGGAAACTTTATCAAATGTTTTGTTCCTTCATTAAAAACATGAATTCTTTTAAATAAAAAACAGTTTTAGGTCATCAGTCTTGATTTAAATTTAGTAAGCCAACTCAAACTTGTTGCAACAGTAAGCCTTTAACCTGTTCTCACTTTTAAGACTGCCATGATAAAAGGAGACATTCTCCTGAAATTTTACCTTAGAAAAGCTCAATAAGAAGGCTTTCTGTTCTCTGCTTCCTTTCTTTCTTTGCTTCTGAGGCACTTTTATATGGAGAGATTAAATTTACATATAAACTAACCTTAAAGCATTAATATATTAGATACACAAAGTTTAAATAAAGTATTGTGTGGAAATAAGCATTCATGTGTTATAACATGGATTCCTCAGAGTTTCTTTTCATCTATCTATCTATCTATCTATCTATCTATCTATCTATCTATCTATCTATCTATCTATCTATCCATCCATCCATCCATCCATCCATCCATCCATCCATCCATCCATCCATCCATCCATCCATCCATCCATCTATCTATCTATCTATCTATCTATCTATCTATCTATCTATCTATCTATCTATCTATCTATCTATCTATCTATCTATCCATCCATCCATCCATCCATCCATCCATCTATCCATCTATCTATCTATCTATCTATCTATCTATCTATCTATCTATCTATCTATCTATCTATCTATCTATCTATCTATCTATCTATCTATCTATCACCACCTCTGGTAGGTGCTCAGAGAGGCTTACAAAGACCAAAAATAAAATTAACAATAAAAAACAGTGTTAAAATAATGTAACAAATAAAAAGTTTGTTGAAAGATATCTGCCTGTAGAGATTTGATCAATCCTAAGGTAGTAAGAAAGAAAGGCTGAGCGCCAAAGAATTGAGGCCTTTGAACTATGGTGCTGGAGAAGACTCCTGCGAGTCCCTTGGACTGCAAGGCGATCAAACCAGTCAGTCCTAGAGGAGATCAACCTTGACTGCTCTTTAGAAGGCCAGATCCTGAAGTTGAAACTCAAGTACTTTGGCCACCTAATGAGAAGGAAGAACTCACTGGAGAAGAGCCTAATGCTGGGAAAGATTGAGGGCAAGAGAAGAAGGGGACGACAGAGAATGAGGTGGCTGGATGGAGTCACTGAAGCAGTAGGCGTGATCTTAAATGGACTCCAGAAGATGGTAGAGGACAGGAAGGCCTGGAGGAACGTTCTCCATGGGGTCGCGATGGGTCAGACACAACTTCGCAACTAAGAACAACAACAACAAGGTAGTAAGAGTAGTAGTAGTAGAGTAGAAACTGTTAATGATCTGAAAGTAATAAATGCAAACCAATAGGATAAATGAGATACCGCCTTGCTCCAGCAAACATTTTCCATCAGAGAAATGGTGCAATTTGCTTCGTGTGATTTATGTCATTCAAAAGTTTATCCAACAACTGCATCAACTAGAAGAAGCTTCTATGCCTGCTTTGTACATGGCAAGGAATCTCCTGCAGCTATCTGAAAAAGCTTTAGAAGGAGGGCTTTGCATCCAACTCTCTGAAAGTGATCTTTGCAACAGCTCTAAAACATAGTCCTTGAGTTATGACCAAAATTGAACCCAACATTTCTGCTGGCAAGTAACACATTTGTTAAGTGAGTTTTGCCCCATTTTACGACCTTTCTTGCCACCGATGTTAAGTGAATCACTGCAGTTGTTGAGTTAGTAACACAGTTGTTAAGTGAATCTGGCTTCCGCATTGACCTTGCTTATCAGAAGGTCGCAAAAGGTGGATCATAGAACCCTGGGACACTGCAACCATCATAAATATGAGTCAGTTGCCAAGTGGCTGAATTTTGATCATGTGACCATGGAGGAGTGCTGCAATAGTCGTAAGTGTGAAAACTGGTCATAGGCCATTTTTTCATTGTCAATGTAACATTCAACGGTCACTAAATGAACTGTTGTAAGTTGAGGACTACCTATAATTAATAATTTCATATCAGCATTGCTGGCAGATGCACTGATCTGTTATGTATATATAACGTGTCAACCAAAGTAAAGTTTTAGAATGTCACCTAAACAACTAGGAGTGTAATCAGAATGCTTAACAACCAGAATCTACCATATTTTAATAAATCCTCATTCTTTCTTCTATCAATTTACTAAATCAGCTAATTATAAGTGGAGGTGCTTGATCCAGCTTGTCTGAGGTTTGAAGAGTAAATGGGCTTTCACAAAAAGGGAATCACACTTTAGAAAAAAGCGTATGTGGTGGCAAGAATGCAATTTGAGTGACGCTCTCAAATAAAGTGAGCTGTAAATAAACAGATGCAAATTAGGTAATGGGATAATAAAACCATAGTGTTCAATATATTTTCCATTTAGTTCTGTTGTAAAACTTCACCTTGATGTTAATGCAGTTGGATGGCATCAATAATTTGCAAAGTTGCATTTAAATACACTGACATTTGAAGATTTCTTTTTCTACTGACTGATATTTTAAAATTAGTATACCTAAAATGAATCTTAAAGACCTGCTTTTCTTCTCCTCCTTTAGTGTTATAATTATACTCTGTCACTTTCTGTCTTGGCACATTTTTAGCTACATGTACCTTTTTGCAATGACACCACATTTTACCTTTTGTCTACTGTCTTTGAAATTACAACAATCTTATGTGTAACTTTAGATTTCAATTAACGTTGCTCTGCTCAACTAAGAATAAAAATAGCTTATGACATTCTATACTTTTCCACTGGGAAATGAATGACCTCCACTGTCTTTTAGCAATGAACTCGTTGGTTTAAAAACTCTATAGCTGGTTTCTCACCGAAAATAAAATAGACAGCAATTCCTGATTTAAAGATTAGTTCCTCATTTAAGTTGTCATAATCCTTTATTGAAAATGTGGAAAAGGGAAGTGATCTGACTGTTCTCTGATTGAAACCAAAAAGGTTTCCAATTTTGGTTGGGATGACATATTATGGCGAACCACCCTGCTGTTTGAGTGATCTTCTCTTAAGTGGTGCAGTGGTAAGAATGCAATATTGGAGGCTCAAGGTTGACTCAGCCTTCCATCCTTCCAAGGTTGGTCAAATGAGGACTCAGATTGTTGGGGGCAATATGCTGACTTTGTAAATGACTTGGAGGGGCTGTAAAGTCTGTAAAGTCTAAGTGCTATTGCTATGGCTATTAATGTGATCTGTGACCACAGTGACTGAGATTTGCAAACTCTGGTTTATATCACATGTGAACCAAATCACTGTTCAACAAACCATGATTACATGAACCATGGCTTAGTGTAAGCCTGAACCAATCCATGTTGTGAAATAAAATCTTTGGATTTCTCCTTGTTCATAAATTTATCGTCTGTCAGTATTATACTGCTTTTTGGATTAGGCTTTGCTATTATTTCTATTTTGAGCCTAATCTTATTTCTCTGATTAAAGCACTATCAAACAAGACAAGGCCTGAAAAGCGGGGGGATGTGTGCTTTTTCTGCTCTTTTTCCTTGGATTTCTTTATGCCTGGAGTTGTTGGATAGCCCTTTCACTAAACAGCTTTCAAAATTATTGATGTGTAGTATAATATGTGATACATTTCTGTTATACACCATCCAGAGCCATTTTTAGTAGAGTGGCATAGAAATGCCAAAAATCAATCAATCATTAGGGATTATTGTGTAGTGGGTTTCAGTAGGCAAGAAGCAGACCAGCATAGTTACAACATCATTTATTGACTCAAACTAGAACTGGAGAACTGCAGGCAATTGCCTGTAATTTATACTCTGAGCCCACAGGGCCTTAACCAATCACAATACTTGAAAAGCCCGCCCAAATATGAATGTTCAAAGTTTCCTTCCAAAACAGTTGGAATTAACAGTCAGGGTCATCTAAAGGTTAGTTTCATTTTAGCTTCACAAGCAGTTGGAGTTAAGTTAGTTTCACATTAGCAGGGCTTAACACAACTTTAACTTCAATACGTAACAGGATTGCCTTGCCATACATGGTCTGTCTATTCTATCCAGACATCTAGAGAAAGTCTCTTCCCAAAGTCCCAAGTCTGAGAGATAGGAGCCAAAAAAATATGTTTTTATTGTGACCCCCTCTGAGAACCCACTGTCCTAAAGGTACATTTTGGAATGCAATGACCACTATTTTGTTTCAATGGGTCTTTGTTCCCAGTAAAGGATGATAGGTGACCATTTAGTTTTATGTTTCCAATGAAGAAGAATATTAGTTGGAGTTGTTATGTCATGTTTGTATATTCCTCCCAAAATGTCTAGATCAAGCTAATATATAAGTGTTATAAAATAAATATATGCAGGTGTGTGTGTGTACATATGTATATGTGTGCATATACACATGCACACACATGCACACACAAACACACAAATATACATACATTTGTTTTATAAGAATTATTTTATAGCTTGATGTATACATGTATACACACACAAACATACCCCATCCATGAAAGCAGAAATATTTATTTCTATATAGCTATCAGTAGATTATAAATATCTGTAACTTAATGAAAAAAAAATCAAGCTGCCAGTCATGATGCAATGGTAGCAGTTGGAATAATCCTTAATTACATTATAAATGTAAGCCAGTTTTCCAGTTTATAAAATAACTTCACATTGCAATGAAAATAGATTTGCTGTGAGCTGCTTGATGCAGTTTATTTTTGGTGGTTCATCACTGTTCCCTGTTATTTATTACTCTACTGCAATTATGAAAAAGAAATACTTAGCTGTACAATTCTCAGAACTCATAGGGATGGCTTGCATAATCTCAGTGGGATAAAGGAGAAAATGTTTTATGAATATGTGCAATATGCTCTACTACATGACCCTGTAAACCTTAATTCGTGTAGAGTCGGAGCTACTGGATGGAACTGATCATTTGCTGTCTGGATGCCCTTCCTGATGCCTACATGGAGTTCACAGCAGTTGTTTTTTTTTTTCTCTGCATCCTAGGAGAAAAAATCTGCTGCTACCTAGGATTGAACATCCAACCTTCTGAGTGGGAGGCAAGGATCTTTATCACCACCACACCACTCATGTTTGAAATGCACCATCTCCAAATATTTCATAATACGCATCCTGCCCCACAGCATGATTTCTCTGGACCTCTTAGAGTCATTTGAAACATTTGGATTATTTCTTGGAGATGGAAATTTAGTGCTTCTATTCTTAATTAAAACAATTCCTTAAACAATTTTTCTTTTCCTTTTCTTTCTTTCCTATTTGCTTATTAATACTTATTATTTAGATGTCTGTGTCATTCTATTCCAGACTGACTCTGGGTAGTCCCAAGTAAAGAGAAATATATTAAAATAGAAATAAAACTGCCAGGTTGTTATCAAATGGCCAAATTTTAACAAGCTAGAGAAGAAGCAGTCCAGATGTGCAAAACCAGCTATGTTACAGAGATCCATCAGATGTTATATTCTTTCCCAAGGTGTTTTATATTGTACATTCATAGTATATGTTTCTATGTTTCCCCTAGGGAGAAAATACTATGTTTATTAATCAGTATGATGACTGATGACTTTCCCTCTGAAATTGCAAATATTGCAACACATTCCTTGCACATTGTAAAACACTGGAGCACAAGAGGATGTACATAAAATCTTATCCTTTCACTTAAACATTTAAATATAAATATTGGGTTACATGAGTATCTATTTCTTCACAGAAAAGGATAAAGTTAGGTGAAGATTATCAATGACACCTGGATACAAAAAGTTCAGTCCAAACACATTTTCAATGTATAGCAATTCTGCCCATGAGCTTTAAGCTGTGTGTCTCTCAGGCTGCACCCAATTGGAAATGGCGCCAAAGAATTTTGATGCAAGTTTCAACCCTTTCCTTCATTAGATCAATGATGCCAGGCAGATGTTCAGTTCCACAGCAGTCAGCCCAGCTCTTCATTGATGGATTCCCCTGCCAGGGTGCTCCTCCCACTGGTGCTGAAAAGGCAAGTATCAATTGCTTTCATCTTTGTAGGTGGGTCTTGGAGGATATCAATTTCCTTTTTATGACCTCTCAGTTCTTCCAGCTTTGAGGCACCCTCCTGCCCGATCAATGAAATCTACTCAGAATCCTTTTTTTAATCCCTTCAAGCCCTGACAAAATTTATAAAATACTAATTCTCCCTGGGTTCCCCCCCCCTTGCCTCCTCCTGCAGTTCCATTAATCCTAACCCTAACCCTAACCTTAAGCCTCTTCTGATAAATTCTACCTCATTTTTGGGGGGGGGGAAGGAAGAGGTGTTTACATATGAGAAAGACAAAGAAATGTGAAATGTGAAGCCTTTCGTTTTTCAGAAAAGAGCATTTGAATCTTAAATATTAAACACTAGTGTCAGAACCCTAACAGCACATATAAAAAGAAGCTGAATTCCTACCATATTTAACAAAATGTGCTTGTCCAGCTTGTCTGCTGGAAAGCTGTTAGCCCAAGTTCAAGAACTGAGCACAACAGGATGGAGTGAGCTCCATTTCTCGCCCCAGCTCCTGCGCACCTAGAAGTTTAAAAGCATGTAAATGCAAATAGATAAATAGGTATCACTTTGGTGGAAAGGTAACAGTGCTATGTGACATGTCATGCTGGCCACATGACCATGGAAATGTCTTTGGGCAGTGCTGGCTCAATGGCCATGAAACAGAGCACAGCCCCCTATAGTTGGCAATGACTACTGGAGTAAAACCTGTAGGACTGCTTTAAAAAAATATGCTTTCAGTAAAAATGAATAAGATTACAGTCTTGTTTGAATCACAAAAAATGTCTTCTGCCATGACAGTTCCTCTTTGGTAGGTTTACAATCTGTCTGTAAGACATGAAACACTCATGTATTAAATGTAAAAAAATCATAGATGAAAAGCATTTGGGATAAATAAAGGTTAGTAATTATTCCAAGTGTCAGTTCCTATCTAAAAAATACACTGTTAACGGGGAATACATCAACTTTAGTAAAAATTTATTTGTTATTTTCAGTGTTTATCTTCAAAAATAATACAATAAGTACTGTTTTCCCACCAGATTATAAGTTTTATACGTTCATTACTTCACAGAACAAGAATTTAGTGGAAAATCTCTCCTGCTTTGTGAACAGGCTCAAGGTAAGCAAGATTTAAAGTGAAATCCAGAAGCTTTCCTGTAAATGTAATTATGTCTATAAAGGGCCAAATGGGCTGGAGGCTATAATACCCAGTTTTCCCCAAGAGAATAGGGTTAAACATAAATGAAGTCTGAAGCAAAACTGACTTTGTAGTCAGATCAGCTCACTGAAGACCATCACTCAACCTGTCAGCACATCCCAACAATATATAATTCAGTTGTTTAGCCTTCCTGACAAGTTCTAATCGGGAAGATTTAGGCTTCTAACATTAACCTTGAATTACTAAGGGCAGTGTTCAGGAAGACTGTGGTCACTGATCGGATGGACACTTCCACTATATATTTTCTATAGAACAAGCCTTTCAGAGAAGGCTGGCCCACAGTTTCTCAGGAGCAACAAAAGTAAATTCAACAGGACATAATAATAAAGAGAGTTTGTGTCTTAGCTAAACAAATTAAGAGCATTAGGGTAGAAATAAAGAGTGGGGCTGCAACTAGTATCTACTTTCAAGGAGAAATCTAGGCTGTTCAAAACACATGGCAAAACCATTTTTGAAACTTAGGAAACTTTCCAAAGCAACATGTGCGTGATATAGAAGTCTCTTCTTCATGGAAAAAATCTACAAGCAGTTCCAGAGAAAGCTCTACTGACCTTCATTAATCCCTTGGTTCCGCATAATTTCTTAGGAACATCAACAGAATATTTATTTATTTTAATTCCATTTATATCCCGCCCTGACTGCTCTTTAGAAGGCCAGATCCTGAAGCTAAAACTCAAATGCTTTGGCCACCTAATGAGAAGGAAGGACTCACTGGAGAAGAGCCTAATGCTGGGAAAGATTGAGGGCAAGAGAAGAAGGGGACGACAGAGAATGAGGTGGCTGGATGGAGTCACTGAAGCAGTAGGCGTGAGCTTAAATGGACTCCAGAAGATGGTAGAGGACAGGAAGGCCTGGAGGAACATTGTCCATAGGGTCGCGATGGGTCGGACACGACTTCGCAACTAACAACAACAACATCCCGCCCTTCTCCGAAGACTCAGGGCGGCTTACAAGCTTAGCAGTAGCCTTCATTCTATGTATATGCCTGCATATTAGGGCTGATACTCTTCTTTAATATTATTCACTAACATACTGCGATGCATTTGGTCCACTATACTATTGACTGTGGCTTTCTGTCCTACCCCACACCCACTGTGGAAAGATTGGCACCCTGCACAACTTGCCATTATTGACTTCATTGTTCACTATAAATGATGCAGGGAACAATTAAGTCAGTGGCAACCTTTTCCTGATTCTGTGCTCTTTTCAGCTCCGTGCCATTCTTTCTCTTTTGAAGAATGGGACAGCTCACATTACATACAGATGCTAGGAACTTCTTCACAAATGCATTAAATAGAAATATAAAATATTAAAACGGGAACTCCAGTGTTGACTTCCTTATTTATATAAACAGATCATTCTTTTCAGTTCTCCAAGGACTGGACTAGTTCTGTTACAATTCAAGTATACACAAAAGGTGGTAAATTGAAACTGGGAAGCTGCTGCCCAATTAGCCTGTTACATGTGTAGGGAACAACTTGTACGCTAGACACTTTTAGGAGAAATTAGTTGACTGAATACCACAGACAGTATTTTTACAGGTTTAAGAAAGACATTCAATGTTTTGTCCTGATTATTTAGGAAAAAGGGATTCTTGAGACTGAATCTCCAGTCATCTTTTGTGACTGGAGTATTTAATTCAGTTCTAAAAGACCAGATTTAAGAGAGATTGCTTACAGGTAAACCTTGATTTACAAACATAACTGAGTATGGAATTATAGTTGTAAAGTGTTGAGGTTGTTAAGCTGGTCACCATGTGACCAGATCCAATTTTATGAATTTTTTGTGGTGATCATTAAGCAAACACCATGATCCTTAAATGAATGTGGTGGTTGTTACGTGAACATTCTGGTTATTAAGTGAATGCTGTGGTCATTAAGTAAATCCATTTTACCCAATGGGACTTTTATGACAGAAATCAGAAGTAAACATCAGAAACTGGCAAGAAAAACATTGAAAATCATGGTTACATGACTGCAGGATGCTGTAGACAGTCATAAAGATGAATTGTTTGCCAAGTGCCCAAAATATGATTATGTGACGTAGAGTTTGTATGTATGAGGTCATCATAACTTCAAAATCAGGTTGTAGATCAGGGGTTTCAAACTGCCGGCCCACAGACCAGATGCGTCAGGGTGAAACTGCTTCCATTGCCGGCAATGGGAAAAAAGTAATGATACGTCGCGACACATCATGTGATGTTGCAAGTTTGACACCCCTGTTGTAGATAGAGGGGGTCCATTGTAATTTAAAACAGCTGTTAAGTGACCAGTTTTAATTCAAAGATTATCTGTAGCTCCTCTGCTGTTAGGTACCATCTTTTCTTGATTATGAAATTACATGACAGTACTTTTATGCCAAACCACTGTGGAACTGCTGGTTTCCTTCTAATTTCAATCCTAATTCCAATCCCAATCCCAATATGAATTTTATCGCTGAGAAAATCTAAAATTTGCTTCTCAGAATTAGCCAACATTTTTAAAAAATTCCTTGTGGAGAGCATGCATGCGTGTTTCCAATTCTTTATTATGCCTTGGGCCTGGACTAATCTGTATAGATCTTTATTTCCAGCTATGCCACCCCCAATTCTGATTTACAATAGAATTTACCAATAGCGACCGAGCTTTGCTGATATTATGAGATAATTATAAGATAATATAAGCATAGGAGAAAATAATAATTTGGACTTAAAATTTATGGTGTATCTGCTCAGTATTTGACCTTGCTTGACTTTGAGGGAACTCTCTGGACCTGAAGCAATAGGTACATAGCTATCTTTTTGCCAGGTAAATGGGGGTTTACAAGTATGAACTATAAATAAATAAATTTTCAGAAAGCCTGGAAAACAAGTCCTTTTTGTATGAGATGATCTCGATTGGGAGACCATTATCCAGGCTATAATTATATAGCCAATATATCATGTTCTTGTGACATATGCAGCGGTTAAATACAATCTGTCATTCTTTCACATGAACTTCTAAAGAAGCCAGTTGATGTTCTTCTTTAGTAAACTATTTCTGGAAAAGAGCAGGTAATAAACTTTTTACTCCAGCTTAAACTTATATAGGAAAGAGAGGAGCTGGCTAGACTTGAGGATAAAGTTTTGAGGAAGAAGAAGTTCATGCCTGATGAACTAAAGCGGACCTTAGAGTAAATTTTCTATAGTTTTCATGGGTAAGGTCAGAGGAAAACCACTGAAGAAAGGAGATAGCCAGTGAGATACATGACTTCTAGCCTTGGAGGAGACTGGAAAAAGAAAATTATATCCTGCCAACTTGAAAGAGGAGGCCAGCAAGCATAAATAACATCTTTACTCATCCCTAAGTGACAATAGTTGTAGAAAAGGTTATACAACTAAATAGTCACAAGCTTAAGCTAATTACATTACTTGCAGGAAAGTTATTAACCTCTACTGATGAAGGCAGTAATAAACAATTGCCCAATTCCTATTTATAGCTGAAGTAGAGAAGGACAGAGGGTCTGGGGAGGAAGAAATCCCATTTGTTTGGCTGCCTTAACGGACTACTGCATGGATTGTTTTACATGCCTAAAAACATAGCTAAGAAAATTGCCTTATCTCAGCTGATAAAAAGAAAAACAAATCGCAAGAAGTATGTTGGATGTTGTGTTGTACCACCTCCTGTGAATCTAAAGCCTCCTCATGGAAGGCCTTCAAACTGGTCAAAGTCAGTGTTTGTTCTGCTTTCCACGGGCCTATAAGAAAAAGCCAGTCACCTTCATGTGAAAGAATGTCTATGCCTTTGCCCTGCAGAAGAAATAGAGACCACCTCACACAAGAGATAGTCTTTTGATTCTGCCTGGTGGACAGATCTAATATAATTGCTTGTTCTAACCAAGCCCCATGACAGTTGAGGAAAGGATAATATTCTTTCTCTGTCATCTCACAGATCACCTCTAATCATCAGAAGAATAGCCACATTTTGTGCTTTTGCTGTTTGACCATAGAGCAACTTTGTTGATTTCTTCAGATATATATGTCCAGTTGCACTTAAATTCAACTCTTTTCTTTTATTGCGACATATATGTTAAAGTATTCCTAATATCTGACACTAAATAAAGATAAGGATGGTGATATAAAATCAGGCCAGATTGCATTTATATGTATGAAACAGAAAATGGTTTGGATCTATACAACATTTCTATTTTCATGTATGATCTCTAAATAATTTAGGGAGGGTCTCAGAGCTGTGGTGACACAGTGGTTAGAATGCAGTTCTGCAGGCTAACTCTCTGCTCACTGCCAGGAGTTTGATTCTGAGTGGCTGAGATCAGTAAAATGAGGAGCCAGATTGTTGGAGGCAATATGCTGACTCTGTAATCCAGTTACAGAGGGCTATAAAGCACTATGAAGTGGTATATAAGTCTAAGTCAGGGGTAGGCAACCTTGGCTCTTTTATGACTCATGGACTTCAACTCCCAGAATTCCTGAGCTAGCACGGCTGGCTCAGGAATTCTGGGAGTTGAAGTCCACGAGTCATAAAAGAGCCAAGGTTGCCTACCCCTGGTCTAAGTGCTAGTGCTATTTGTCCATCAGGAAGAAATTGGTCACTGTTTGACTACATAAGAAACAAAAGACAGCCAGTTACTTACTACCAGAAAATCGATATACCTGTTGCTGCTAAATTGAGGGAGAAAGAAACATGGAAAAGGAGAACTGCCTTAAACCAAAATCTTTTACTGTTTTTAATGTTAAACCTTAATCTACTATTAACCACACATTTGCATAAGGTAGCATATTTTAAGTGATCATTTTTATTTATTAAATTTTGTATACCACTGATTTCACTATCCAAGCACATTTTTGTCTGTTTATGAATTTTTAATGCAATTATTTGGTGTGTGTTTTTTAAAAAAAAATATCATTGACAGGTCCATGGGAAAGGTATGGATTTTCCTTTCAAAGAAAAAGTGGGTTGGGTGAATAGTGCTCAGAGTAGAAAGCATTTGATGCAAACTGTACCATTAATGTTGCTTCTAGCAGTTAAAATATGTCTCATATTTTTATTTATTCCAGAAATAATTATTTCATATGAATATTCTGACATACGATAGAACAGCCACAATATTAGTCCAGATTCATATCGGTCATTGTGGTTTTGCCACATAAGGAAGATTTTTTACTATTAAGTTCTTTATTGAGGTCTATTTAATTTTAATCTCAGAATTTGATCATTTAAATGTTTGTTTTTGTGGAGCATTCCAATGGACAGAGGGAGATTCAACACAACATTTCATTTCCTTCCCCAGCAGTGCATCCTGAACCACAGACTATTTTTCTTGTATAGTTTGTGCTTCAATCCAGTGCATTTATGTAAATATTTCTTTTTTCCTTTTCAAGTACAGTAAGTCATACATTTTTCCATTCCCTAACCTCCCAAAATAAAATATGGAGGGAAAAGATGTTGAAGCAGGGCACAAACTCAATAGTTCTGTACATCCTGCAATCCTGAGAAGGATAAATTGTTTACGTGTAATCATGGTTTTAAATCATCTGTGTATTCATACATTTGAGGGACATGCCTACCCAACCACGTAGGACATGGGTGTTAAATTCGCCACATCACGTGATGTGTCACAACATATCGTGACTTTTTTTGCATTGCTGGAGCTGGGGTGGGTGTGGCCCCTGTATAATGCAACTGGCCCGCAGGCCGGCAGTTTGACACCCCTGATGTAGGACATCTTTAGTTCTAAAAAGGACTTTTACTTAGGAAACCCATCTGGCCTGGTTTCTTTTTCAACTATATCCAATTTTGTGAACTTCCAAGAGCGATTAACAGCACAGGTCCTTAAACAATACTCACAAGCACTCTTCTGTACTACTACCCACATAATATCCTACACTCCACAATATTGCTAACACTCCTTGTGAGTATTGCTGCAAATTGGAATCTGGACTCTTCACAAGCAAAGTAAGTAACCTGGCACACCCCTTTATAAAATGTAGGACATTTTTAGTTCTGCAAAGGACTTTTGGGTGGGAAACACACCCAAGAAACATGTTCCTGTCCTCTAAGGTTGCTTAAATAGCCAGAGATTCCTCTCCTCTCAAGTTCCTGTCTTCTCAGGGTGTCTCAATAGTGGAGAAGAAAATATGTGGGGGATAAGGCATCTGAATTTAGACAGAAACCTACAAAGGGCAAAATTAGAAGGGTTATGTTTAAAGAAGAGGTTATCATTGAAAGAATCCTGAGCTGTTTTCCTCATAGTGTCTGTGCATTTTACATGAGGGACAAGCTTACATCAATCACAGAGGGACATCACTATGTCCAAGTACTACAAGATAGAAAAAAATGATAGCTCTGCTAAGTCAGGACTGCCATTGGCTGACATAATATTAATAAAAATAGAAACCTGAGATAAATTCACAACTATGTAAAATCATGCAAAAGAACCTAGACAAAGTTAAAAATATTTATTGGAAAGTAGATATGAAAATCAAGCAGCTTCTACAGCTTATCTCATAAGCATTGGTGGTAAAACCAGGGCTTTTTTTCTCATATAACTCTCAGAACGGAGTTCTGGCACCTTTTTTTGATGGATTTTTTCAACTTTTGCACAAGCTGTGCTACTCCCTCTATTGGCTTTCGAAAGTCAATAGGAATTGTTGCTAAGTGCGCCAAAAGACCTGGCCGGCAAACATTGCACATGCAAGTTGTCTGCAGCAAAGGTAAGTTGGCAGGAACTTTGCACCCCTCCCTGCTGCCAACTACACCATCTCCTATTGTAAGTAAGAGAGGACCAGGAGTGGGAGGTGGGAAACAACACTTAATTCTGCCCTGCCGAAAAAGTGGAGTCCATGTGCACGCCTGCCTCATGCTCACCTCGTGTCAGCCAGGCTGACCACAAGTCAGAAGGAGAAAACACAGTGGCAAAGAGACCCCTCCTCAAATAACTCACATTTGTCAAGTCCACCCTGTCCTCTGTGAGACCCTTGGCCCAATGGGGAGGTGAGGCCTGGCAGACACAATTTCCCTCTTCACCTCTTTTTAACAGTAGTCCTGAAGATACCTGGAAGAGACGGGAGCGGCAATGCCACGGTGCTGTGGGAGCCGCAGGGCCCTCTCTACATGGCAGTGCTGTGCAGGGTGAGTGGCAGGGAGGAGGCAGTGCTGGCGGGGTGGCTGTGGGCACTGGGTGCGGAGGTGGCACGCATGGGGTACGGTGGGTGGCTGACCTTCCATGGGCCTGGCCAGCTGGTGGCCTACCCAGTGCTGGACCTGCGCCACTGCCTCCTCGCCCTGCACACCTATGTGGTTGCCCTTGAGTGCCTGGCCCATGATGCCTACCACCACCTTGTACTGCCCGCCACCCTCGCCCTCCTGCCGCCCCATACCAGCATCTGGCTCAGTGACTGCAAGCTCTGTGCCATCGGTGTGCATTGCAGGAGACACCTCACCTCACACGGATTGGCCCTGAACTGCTGCACTGACTTAACCTGGTTTGACTATATCATCCCATGTGGCCTGAAGGGGCTGGGGGTCACCTCCCTCAGCCAGGAACTGTGTCTCATGGCTACTATTTTAGTGGTTATCGGGATTCTTGCAGATTTTGTACGTCTGTCTGAAGTGGTAATCTTAAGCATTTTTTCATAAATTACTTAAGGATATGCAACTATATTTTATCTTATTTATCTAATGTTACTTTTACTCCTCATATCACAGTTCTATATATATGAATTAATATGTCCATAATTGCCCAGTGTATTTTAAATACACTGGGCAATTATGGACATATTAATTCATATTCATAAATAGATTGAATTGTAACACTTTTCCCCTCACCAGGCCATTTTTTATCAGCAGCTGTAAAGAAATAGAAACAAAATGTTTAACTTATATATTAATAACAATTTCTTTGCAATTCATTATCTTGTCAGTAACTTGACTCCATCAGTTAAACACATATATGTTGAAGGCAGCATATACACTTATATTAGACATGTATTATCTCCCACTGCTAGTCCTTCCAAAAGGAACTCAATATATGTCATGCTATATATGCAAAAGTTATCTCCTCTTTTAAAGTGCAACACATCATTTTCCAAGTAGACAAAAAAATAATATTCCATCTTTACTATACCCACCCGCAGTATATAAACATGGTGGAACTATCCCACAGTTTATCACCCCTATGGCAGCCTACAATGCTGTCTTCATGATAAATTTGATAAAACAGAACCTACTGTTCTAAGTTCATCATGAACTAAGTCTGATGAAAGTAACTATTTTGGCAGGGATGAATTAATAGCACACATTTTGGGTTATAGGAGCATCTCATTCACCTGAACCAATGTGATCATATCTTTAAAATGGTATATACAAGCCATCAATAATGTGGTTGCTAATATTGGTAGGTCTGGCTTATGAGCTGTTTGTATTTAAGGAGATGCTCACAAAAAATTCTAGTTTATTTGGTGAATGCCTGAAAGATGCACTACCTCATCTAAGCCAAAAACATGAAAAAAACTAAAGGGCAATTATGAATTAAACTTGGCTCAAATCTCAAAGATTTGCCGGATGAGAATTGGACAAAACTTTG
>NW_027673403.1:0-30039 GCF_964194415.1 Vipera berus
GGCCAAGTGTGATTGGACAGACACGGAATTAAGTCTCCGGTGCATAAGCTCTCAGTGTACATACAAACATAAGCTCTCAGTGTACACGCAAAAAAACAAAGTGATAAATCGTAAATTGTAAATCGTAAGATACCATGGTAAATCATAAGATAGAAACAACAAACTGATAAAGCATAAGATACCAATAAGGTAAAGGTAAAGGTTCCCCCGCACGTGCGTGCTAGTCATTTCCAACTCTAGGGGCCGGTGCTCATCTCCGTTTTAAAGCCGAAGAGCCAGCGCTTGTCCGAGGACGTCTCCATGGTCATGTGGCCGGTATGACTAGACGCCAAAGGCACACGGAACGCTGTTACCTTCCCACCATAGTGGTCCCTATTTTTCTACTTGCATTTTTACGTGCTTTCGAACTGCTAGGTTGGCAGAAGCTGGGACGAGTAACAGGCGCTCACTCTGTTACGCGGCACTCGGGATTTGACCCGCCAACCTGCCGACCTTCTGATCGACAAGCTCAGCGTCCTAACCCACTGAGCCACTGCGTCCCTTGCAAGATACCAATAGGAGAAGGTAATAGGAAAAATGAGAAGGATAATAGCAATACAGCCCTACTACATGGGTAAATATCCTTAGGCGTAAGACAGGGCTGTGGGAGAAAAACTGTCTTTGTGTCTAGTTGTTTTGGCATGCAGTGCTCTATAGCGGCATCCTAAGGGTAGGAGTTGAAACAGTTTATATCCAGGATGTGAGGAATCTGGTAGATAGTTTTTCAGCCCTCTTTCTGACCTGTCCAGTACACAGGTCCTCAATGGAAGGCAGTGTAACAGCTTCTTTAAAAGAGTGGTTATAAATCAAAATAGTGAGTGGTACAGCATCATATAGTTCTGAACTCAGAACAGAGAGGAGAAATTGTCTAGTAGTGGGATTTCATCCATTCTAAGAAGACAGCCCAGCAAGTTTTCTTTTTTTGTCTAGTTTCCCAACTTAGATTTAAATCATCTCGGGCAACTTTACTGACTACTATAAAAAAATTAATATCTTGTGAAATCTTAAAGGTTATCAGATTCATTGTGTCATGAGCTAGAACAGGGGTAGGCAACCTCGGCTCTTTTATGACTCATGGACTTCAACTTCCATTGCTGACTCAGGAATTCTGGGAGTTGAAGTCCATGAGTCATAAAAGAGCCGAGGTTGCCTACCCCTGAGCTAGAATCTACTTCGGGAAGTGCAAAGGCCGTTGTCTCTGTTACAGTAAATATCACTGGAAAGAAGGAAGGAAATTGGATGGAAAGGCTTTGAATTCGTTCACTGTAACATTTATGTAGAGCATAACGACTGTTCATAATAACAGGACAATCGAAAGACTGTTCACACACATAATTCTAGGTCAGCATATACTGGGGTCTTCTTCTGTAATAACCTTACGTAAGTAAATTTATGGAGTTGTCATAGATAAATTGTAGAACCTGGCTTAGCTTCTGGATTTGTTACTGAGGTCAAGTAACTGCGATAAATGGTTTAAATCCAGGATGAAGCTTTTTTCCTCCTTCCTTATAGCATTCAAGCTTCTCCCTATTTGTTTCAGTTCAAAGCTGGATTGAATTAGGGACTTGCTAAAAAGGAACCAAATTATGCCTAACAGCCCACACATATTCAATATACTACAGCCCTAAGCCAGTTACGCAATTTGGCGTTAAAGATAACAAGTGTACCAAAAGTTGTTGACCAGGAAGTTTCCAGAATGAAAAGTGTGGTCTCCAAGTGGCTCTAACAGCTTTTTTTTTCCCTTAGTGCTAGAAACTGTCTTTGATGGTCTTGCTCAGCTAAAGATAAACTGAGTCTGTTTTTTTCTGTTTAACATCTGGTGCCTTCTTGAAAGTTCTAAGTGGTTTTTTGTTTTTTTTTCAGACAAGCCCAGTTGCTTGAGGAATGCTCTCTGCTCTGCTTCCCCTACTCTTCTTCTTTATGTAGATATGACTCTGGGTTTGTACTAATATTTCACCCTGCATTTTTTTTAATACTTAGTTTATAATATCAAAAACAGTAGCATAAAAAAACAGATTAGAAACACAAGTTAAAATAGGCAGTAAAATGGTAAGTGAGCACCTGTCCACCCTAGACGAGCCCAAATCACCAGGACCAGATGGACTGTATAATAAGCTGACTTAATTAAGAACACCATTAGCAGTAAAAATACAGAGAAAACAAGCTGTTATAATTAAGATACGGTATAATAAGCAAAAAAAAAAGAGTAGGACCTGTCTGTAAAATGTATTTCAGCAAACCTGACTTAAGAATATTAAAGGTAAAGGTTCCCCCGCACATGCGTGCTAGTCGTTTCCGACTCTAGGGGCCGGTGCTCATCTCCGTTTCAAAGCCGAAGAGCCAGCGCTTGTCCGAGGACGTCTCCATGGTCATGTGGCCGGTATGACTAGACGCCAAAGGCGCACGGAACGCTGTTACCTTCCCACCGGAGTGGTCCCTATTTTTCTACTGGCATTTTTACGTGCTTTCGAACTGCTAGGTTGGCAGAAGCTGGGACGAGTAACAGGCGCTCACTCTGTTACGTGGCACTCGGGATTCGACCCGCCAAACTGCCGACCTTCTGATCGACAAGCTCAGCGTCCTAACTAACCCACTGAGCCACCGCGTCCCTTTAAGAATATTACATGAATAAAAATAATTTCCTCAGCTACCAAAAGAATGGAGCTAGTCCTGTTTTCCTTTTCATGGCCTTCCAGAAATCTGGAGTAACTGCCAAGACGGCCCACTTTCAAGTCTCTTTAAAAAAAACGTGCCACAAGTGTTAGCAAGAAAGAGAGCACATCTTCTACTGCAGATTCTTAAAATCTGAGAAAGCTCACGTGATGCACTTGCGGTTTCTCAGTTTGAATTGATAAGAGTATCAGGCTTTGTGGGTCATAATTACCACTTTGAGTTGTATTCAGAATCTGACCACTGGTTAAGGAAACTGATTAGGATTGAATATACTCTCCGTAATTTACTAGTCAGTACTGCATCTGCAGAGATTGTGAATTGACTGCAGTTTTGGTGTGCTTCCCAAAAGTAGCTGCATAGGACTTCCGGTGGCTCCGCGGCGACGGAGGGAGCCTTCCCGGGCTGCCCGCGGCTCAGCTGTTGTTTTTTTCGCCCGAAACAGCGCCGATCAGCTGTTCGGGCGAATACGAAGCCCCCTCCTCGGGAGAAGAGGAGGGGGCGAGCTCCCAGGTAGGGGTAGAGTTCTCCAGGGCCGCCTGAGCTTATGGCTTGGGCGGCTGAAGGATTGAACTCCCCCGTAGCCTGGGCTGCTCCCAGCTGGCCGTCGCCTCTGCTCCTGACTTCTTGGAGCAGAGCCAGCCGTCTGCGACCACCCCTGCCTGAAGGAATGACTATGATTTAAAGGAGCAGGCAGAGCGATACAAGAGGAAATGGTAAAGAGGATTACTATGTTTTACTCTCCAGCTTGATGGACTTTTTTGGATTACAAATCTGAAGTGAAAGTGCGTCATATTTGGTAAAAGATGGCGGCTAAACCACCCCCTAAAACTCTTCGGAGTGCTGGAACTTCTCCCGTGCAACAATCATTATTGCAGGCGCTGCATCCTCCTGATGTATTGACATCAAAGGACTTACAAGATGCTCTTGAAAAACATACCCAGGTAATTTTGGAATCAATTAATATTAGATTTGCACAGATGGAGGAGAAATTGGAGAAATTGGAGGAGAGAATGGAGGAGAGGATGGAACAGAAGCTCAAAGCGATGAGGGTAGACATCTTGACTTCAGTGTGTAAAGTGGCTCGGTGTGTGGAAGAATTGGAGGAAAAGCTAGAAGACTTGACTCAAAAGAATGCTATATTAGAAGCAAAAGTATTGGAGAATGAAAATAAAATGGAAAAGGAACTGTGTCTTGCTCAATATTTCCAGATGCAGTTTGCCATTAGAATTAGAGGCTTAAAGGAGAATACTAAGGAAGATCTAAAGCAGCTGGTTTCTGAGGCTTTTGAAATAGTGTTGAAACAGCCAGCATCTGAAATAAAAGGAGGCATGGACAAAGTGTTTCGTGTGAATTCATGGATTGCCAGACAGAGGAAGTTGCCTAGAGATGTGGTGGTATATTTTGCAAAAAGGGAAACTAGAGATGAAGTTATACAAGCTGCTTATGATACTAAAGTTATGATTGCTAATCAAGAAGTTTTGGTCTTAAAAGAAATTCCTCCAAAGATTCTAAGGAGAAGGAAGGATTTTACATTTCTTGTGCAAGAGCTCAAGCAACGAGATATAAGGTTCAGATGGGAGATCCCAGTGGGGTTGATGGTGACGCATGAAGGTAAAAAGTACCGTTTGGTTACTGTGATGCAAGCGTGTGATTTCTACAATAATGTTTTAAATGCAACGCCATTAACACTTTTGGAAGCTGGAAAGGGATCTGGAGAAGGAGTCCATCAAGAGGCCGAAGATGGTCAGATAGAAGACAACGGTGTTGGAGGAGATCAAGATACAACCTCGTCGGATGAATCTATAAAACAGAGGGTGACGCGTGCTGCTGCAAAACGATCTAAGAAGAGAAAGTAGCAGGAATCGCAGAAGTCTTTGGAACTTTTACGATATAGTCAAATAGTCAAGTAGGGGAGGGGGGAAAAGATTTGGGTGTAGACGCAATATATTTTTATATTTGGTGGTTTTGTGGAAAGGGTGAGCTTTTTTGGATTAAAGTTCAAGTTTTGTTTGCAATCTTTTTTTTTTTTCTTTTTTGTTGTGTTTGGAATAATTATAGATGTGGTACTGGAAGAGGAACGGTCGATTACAGAAGAGTTGACTTTAAAGTTTTTTGATTTGGGATCCTTGGTTAATTTGGAAAATTATTTGTAAGAAGGTTATATCATGGAATGGATAAAATGGATGGAGTTTATTTAGGATAAGTATAGGGTTGAGAAGGGTTTTTTTTTTCTTTTTCCTTTTTTTTGTTTTTAATATATGTTTAATACTATTAAGGTTTGTTCCATTCTATACAAGCTAGAGAGTGTCCTTTTCTTATTCTAGTTTTTTTTTTATATATATATTTAATATTGTTAAGGTTTGTTTTATCCTATATAAGCTAGAGAGTGATGGATTTTAGAATTTATAGTTGTTAGTATATGGTTGCTTAGGTTTGCTTTTTTATATATATATATACCTTGTATTCAGCTCTGGGAAGTAGGGGGGGGAGGGGGGGAGGTAGGGGGGGGAGGAGGGAGGGGGGAGGAGGGGAGGTAGGGGGGGAGGAGGGAGGGGGAAGGGGGGTTTTTTAAAGGAAAATTGTATTTTAAAACTTTTCAATAAAAAAAAAAAAAAAGTAGCTGCATACAAAAATGTGTTACAGTCGAAAGTGCTAAGGCATCATGTATATTGCGCAGTTATTTTCATGAAGGATTGGACTCATTTGAGCAAATTTAAGTGTGTGATAAAGGTATTATTCGACTACATTGATAAGCTAGCGAGTGCCCAAACTGCAACCCAAAACCCACTTATTTATCGCAAAGTGCCAGGGCCACATCAGCATTGTGGTGCCCTCGGGGGGGGCAGGGAGGCGCTTCTGAGTGCCACCTCTGGCACGCAAAAAAAATGGGGGCGCAAAAATGGGCCACCGTGCTGCAAGGCACAAAAATGGCTACGACCGTGCCGCGGGGTGCCGATACAAGGCTGGGTGGGGCTCCTGCTCCGGGCGGCGGTGGTAGCCTAATGGATCCGCTGCCGGCGGCGGTGGCATGCGTGCCAACAGAGAGGGCTCTGAGTGCCACCTCTGGCAGGCGTGCCATAGGTTCACCACCACTGAGCTAGAAGGTAAAGGATTGGAATGTCCTTTTGCCATCAATATTTGTGAATCGCGTGCAGGTGGATTTGGAGATGTTAATATCGGTGACTGAGCTGAATTTTCAGCGTTGCTATTTGTGCTCAGACATGAATGCTTGTATAGTTCTTTTTTTATAAGTGCCTTTATTGTTGGGTTGTAAGTCCATTGTTTTCTAGCCTTGTGGACAGTCCAGGGAAGTACTTGACCTAACTGAGTAGCTGCTGCATTTTGGGTCAGAGCGACTGGTGTTATTTCTGTGGGAGAACCTGCGTTAGGCCTGATCAAAATCTGGACGATCGACTCCCTTTCCGTCTTAAGCAAAAATAGTCTTTGGAAAAGCTTTGCCCTTACAAGCATCCCAGCTGCACGTTCCTTTGTGTCAGCCAAAATGTAAGGAAACGGGAGTGAGCAGCTGAGGCGATGGATGGGAGAGTCCTGCCAAAGCCTCGTACACTGTTTGAAGAAAGTAGGTAATGGCGGGCAAAAATTTGAAGAGCAGTTTGTTGACGTCTTAAGTTACATGAAAGAAAGTGGCTTAAGGAGGGAAGCTTTTTTTTTTCCCTTTTGAAGGTCAGAATGAAAACACTTTAGGCCAAATTGAGCTGTCAGTCTTCTGCTTCTCTACTTCTTTTCAAGAAACCGGTTTTGAAACAGAATGGAGAATTATTTGTCCTTTCTTGGAATCAAATAATACCAGTTCTCTGGATATCCTTTCTGGTTGTCAAGTCCCTCTTCCTTCCTGCTGATTCTCATGGAAAGACATGTTATTCCCATGGTCAGAAGGCACGTGATATAGCAACCATAACGAAAGAAAGAAAGAAAGAAAGAAAGAAAGAAAGAAAGAAAGAAAGAAAGAAAGAAAGAAAGAAAGAAAGAAAGAAAGAAAGAAAGAAAGAAAGAAAGAAAGAAGAGAAAGAAAGAAAGAAGAGAAAGAAAGAAAGAAAGAAAGAAAGAAAGAAAGAAAGAAAGAAAGAAGAAAGAGAAAGAAAAAGAAAGGAAGGAAGGAAGGAAGGAAGGAAGGAAGGATGGATTTGATTCTTTGCAGATAGAGGTTTCCATGATTTCAAACAATTCCCTAGAACTACATCTCTTTTGGATTCGGATTTTCTGGTTTTTGTTGTTGTTCTTTTGTTTTTTAATTCATCCCAGTATTATACAGAAGATCAAGTTGATGCAGATTTCTCTTTCCCGTTGGTGATCAGGCAGCTGTGCTGCAAATGGAGGTAGATTGTCTTTTCCTAATTTTATGTCAGGCTTTCTTCCCTGTCTCTTGCAGACAGAGTAGAATTTTGATTTATTCCAATAAAAGCCAATTTAATTAAGAGGACAAAGAAAATTTAGAGTATTTTTCTCTACCTTCCAAACCTCTCGATAACTGATTTTATGGATTTGCCTTGGAAAGCAAAACCAAATGTAATCAGTTTAGAAGTACTGCTTTTACATCACAAAGTATAAATGCTAAAAGACCTCCATTATCTGTTTACAGTTAAACCTGGTCCTCTTAAATTTATTTGATTTCCAATAGAATAAATCAAAATCCCTCTACCCTACAAACACTTTTAATTGGAAAGAATTTTAACGTAATCTAAATCAGGCCTGTGCAGTACAGCGCTTAGTTCCAGAAGGGTGCTTTTACATGTGCACATAAACTACGTGGCAACTGCAGAGTACAGCCTTTTATTCCCAGGACAGGACACAGCTGCTTTAAAGAGTGGCAGGTGGATGCTGTGTTCATGTTCTGAAGCACCTTTTAGGGGTTAAACTCAAAGCACCACAAAGCTCTTTGAATTCATCTGTCACAGAACAGGTAATACAGGCTATCTTTGATTTACAACTGTTTGTTTAGTGCAGGGGTGTCAAACTCAATTTCATTGAGGGCCGCATCAGCATTGCGGTTGCCCTCAGGGGGCCGGGTGGGTATGGCCAGGGTGGGCGTGGCCTACTGGGTGGGCGTGGCTAGAGTGCGTATGGCCTACTGGGTGGGCGTGGCTAGAGTGCGTATGGCCTACTGGGTGGGCGTGGCCAGCTCTACGTCATTGGCATCAAGGGTGCCTATGGGGGCCTGGGCAGGAGTGGGACAGATCTGAGGGTCTCTGGCAGAAGGAGGGTCTCTGGGCCAGGGCCAAGGCAGCGGGGGCCGTTTCCTCACTGTTTCCAGGATGGCTTCACGGGCCACATGAAACCACTTCGCGGGCCGGATCCGGCCCCCGGGCCTTGTGTTTGACATGTCTGGTTTAGTGACTGCTTGAAGTTACAATGGCACTGGAAACGAGGGACTCAGGACCATTTTTCACACAACCGTTGCAGCATCCCCCCCACAGTCACACGATCAAAATTCAGACACTTGGCAACTGGTTTTTTTTTTTTTTTTTATGATGGTTGCAGTGTCCTGGGTAACAGGATCCCCTTTTGCGACCTTCTGGCAAGCAGGGGGAAGCCAGATTCACTTAGCAGTTGCAGTGATTCACTTAACAACTGTGGCAGGAAAGGTCATAAAATGGAGCAAAACTCACTTTAACGACTGCCTTTGCTTAGCAACAGAAATGTTAGGCTCAGTAGCGGTCGTAAGTACTTATAAGCTATGCTAGATGCGCCTTCCCGTTCAGCCAGAGCTCATTGTGCTGGTGGAAGAGTCAACAGTGCATCCCAACAGGAAGGACGGATTAGCGCTTCCGTCTTATCTTCCAGCCTCTGTTGCGTTACAGGACTTGGGTGGGATGGCCAGAGTTGGGGATCTAATGCACTAGAGACCTCAATGTTTTGACTGGCTTCCCTTCAGTTCTGCTTTCCCCGTCCTGTATCCTGTTTATTCCTGAACAGCTTTCTCTTCCTTCGGATTGCCCAAAAGAAACAAGCCAACAATTGACTGGGAAGAGAATAGTTAATGGTTAACTCTCCTCTGTGGTGAAACGTGGCAGCAGAAATTAGCTCATTGTGGTCCTTTGCTTGCTTTGCTAGCTAATCATCTCCAGGAAAGCTGTTTTCTCGACTAGAGTCTTTCCTTCCCCCCCCCCCCAGCATTTTTAACTTGTCCTTTTCTACCGGTAATTTGTATTCATCTTTTCCCTAAGATTGCTAATTGGAGGTACTAACTCCAGCCCCATCCCACACGCACGGCTAATAAAACAGGACCTCATTTGATTTGATTTTTATTTTATTTTTTCCCGGGTTGGCTAATTGCACCTTGATAAGGATCTTGTCATATGATGTGAAAGGAGGAATTGGAATTTGTTTCCTGCTTCGACTTTAGTGGAATTGCGGCATCCAGTGCGATACCAATAACGGAAATTAAAAAAAAAAAATCCAAGCCTTCGCCTTTCCCCACGTTTGTCAGGGCAGCAACTCCAAAGGTGGCCTGACTAAAAGCACAGCCGTGTAGAGAGTGCGAGAGCTTGTCTTACCATCTTCAGCTGGCTGCGTAGGTTTGTGAGTATTGGAAGCGAAAGCCCCGTGGCTTGCTTTGGGCATGTGAGACTTCAGCCTTTTTCTCTGCTCAGGTTGGAGGGAAGAAGGGGCCCTGACTTCCTGACTGCGAGGGCCGTCCTGTGCAACCTCTTTAACCCTGCCCTCCTTCCCCCTCCAAGGGAGGGGTCACGATTTCGACTTCCCTTTGGGGAAATGAAACAAGCATTCAGGGCTTCAGACTTGGCAGGGCTGCTGTCCCAAGCATTGGCTTTGCCGTTTTTTGCTCTGTATCCCCACACAGATCTGACAGAGAACGGCAACTTTGCTGCCTTCTTGCCATTCGGAATTGGATCCTGGTATCAAAAGATTGTTCAAGCGATTCATGGTGCCTGACGGACAGCAGCTTCATAACAATGGGTGAGAATGGAGAGCGGTAGAGAAAAGGGCAGAGCAAACAGGTAAAGGCAGAACTTAACAGCAGAGTGTTCTCGAGCTGGCTCTGTTTCTGTGTTAGGACACAGGAGGTGGTGTCTCCAAAGTAGGCTTGATACTAATCTGCTTAGTATCTGTTGATTTAAACAGCTTTGTAGAGGGAGGAAAACGCTGGTACCAAATGTGTGACAGGGATATGGTGATGATGGTACAAGCTGAACTTTTTTTCCCCCCTCAAAGAATGGCTGTACAGAGAGAGGGATTAAGGAACACTGTAAGCAAAAGTTTAAAGTTGCGAGGGCCTTTGCATATTTCTAAAAATGAATGAATTCCAGCTGTACTCAGTAATTCCGTGAAGGATTATAAGGAATATGGTGCGTAGGGACAGTATATAAGCAATCATATATGTCTTGGAAAGTGATTGTGGCTCTGTGTAAAAATTTGGGAATACAATGCGTGATCTTGGAAATAACTGATTGCAGGAATTTATATTCAGGTGTGGACTTGAATTGCTGTACCATATACAGCACATGTATCTTTTTATTCTTTAAAATAGTATAATTTCCTAGCCGTGCTGTGTGAATTGTGGGTGTTCCCGCAGATTCCTGCTACCTTTGTATATATTTTCCCTAAAATAAATATCCAGAATCATTGAGAGCCTGAATAGTTTCTTTAATGAATTGTGCTTTTGTCACATCAGTCGTCTTGGTTCCTATTGGTGTGGGGCAATGAGAGTTGAAAGCCAGTACTTACGACCGCATTTGGGAGCAGAATTTCCATTGCTGAGCAAGGTGGTTGTTAAGTTAGTCGCAGGCAATTTTGCAGCCTTTTCTGCCATGGTTGTTAAACTGAATCTTGCAGTCATTAAGTGAATCCAGCTTCTCCCAGTGATTTTGCTCGTCGGAAGCCAACTGGGAAGGTTGCAAATGGCGATCACATGACTTGGGGATGCTGCAACCATGGTAAATACATGCCAGTTGGCAAGCACCCAAATTTTGATGACATGACTTTGAAGAGGTTGCCACTGTTGTAAGGTCCCTCTTGATGTAACTTTGAACAGTCGCTAAACCAAGGATTGTAAGTTGAGGAATAATAAAACTAGATAATGTGTTCTTTTCAATAAATGTGGGGAAATTGTATTCTCCAAAGGTGACATTTATTTATAAGAATTTATTTATAAGAATTTATAAGTATTCGACACTTTTCAGTTTGTCTTCTTGGAATGGATTATATATATAAAAAAGAACTGTTCAAGATACTCACAAACTGACTGAAGCTAAAGGTAAATCATGAATGGTCACTGATTTTTCATTCCAGCTTTGCTTTTTTCTACTAGTAAGAAGTGCTAAACAGACTTGGTGTGCCTTGCTTTGTGCACTGCTAAATATTATTTATGAGAATTGAAAATGCTGCTTTGGTAAGGGAGAAACAAGCTAGGGGTCCAGTGTGCACATAGCCCAAAATAAGTAATGGATGTGATTTTGCTTAGTTACACCCCCAAGAGACGAAGACAAGCAGGAATAATTTGGCAGTATCACATACTATGTATTTATAATTAATCTCTCCACATTCTGGCCCAACAGAATGTGCACTAAGGGATGTATTCTTTGAAGCTGTGCCATAATTGCAACAAATTTGTGGTGGCTTCTGGACACTGTTTAGCGTGTGTGTAGAAGTATAACTAAAACTCAAGGTTAAAGGACTGCTTGTGGATAGCCTGTGTCGCTAATCTACCTTAGGATAACTTGCTGATAGTTGCTATTTACTTTTTTTGTTGCTACAATGTTTGCTGAACCTGATTGTACCATTTTGAGGCAACTGAAATTTTGTAAGTTTCAATGCTTTTTGGTCTTCCTTCCAGATTGAAGAATTGTGGGTTAGGGGAACGCATCTGTTTTCTCTCAATTTCCCCCCCCCCTCATTTCTTTCCTGGACAGCAGAGTAGAGAGCAGAACTGGGTTCCTGTGAATATAAAACAGGATGGAAGAGGGTGTTTCCATCAAATTTAAGCTGAGGCTGCAGCTGCACCGAATTCCTGAATAGCCCAAATTACCGTAGTTTATTTAGCCCAATACAGCATGAAAACACATTTTCTCTGGGTAGGACTTCATTTAGAATTTGCTAAACAACTTTTTTTTAAAAATATGTCTGAAGCACACCTATCCAATTTTATTCCTGTCAAAGATAATTAATGTTGTTAAGCTATTTGAGAAGTGTTTCTCATATATCTTCAGCTGTCTGTTTACACATGGGCTATATAATCCTAGTCAAGGATAAAGGGAGTTATCATCTCCAGATGGAGCTAGAAATAAACTTAAGAGAATTGGAGTTTGATCAGCCTTGTGCTTTACAATTTGCTGAATTAGCTATTTATTTTATTAGTAATTAGATTTAAATCCCTAGAAACATGGAGGAAATATCTTCAGATCCTCCATAAATATAATGAGAAGATCCAAACCCAGTTCAGAATTTAGAAATGGCCCCCTAACTTTCATAGAGTTTAATTCTAATGGAAGCAAAGTGTGATGTTAGAACCGATTGCTCATTTATTTATTAGAACAACATATTTCTTTCAGGCGCCCAGGTACAGTGCGTAACATTTAGTTTTAGTTTAGTTTAGTTTTATTAAATTTTTATACCGCCCTTCTCTCGAAGGACTCAGGGCGTTGTACAGGGCAATAAATATCAGAATATAAATACAAAAGTTAAAAGAAGTTAAAAGAATTAAATAAACATGCCCTCCGGGTGAGATTCAAGGTGTTAGTAATGACTTACAAAGCCCTACATGGCATGGGTCCGGATTACCTACGGCAACACCTGCGGCCGGCATCAACTTCCCTCCGTCCAGGGTGCCTCCGGTCAAAGAATGCCGATTGGTGGCCCCCAGGGGGAGGGCGTTCTCTGTGGGCGCGCCAGACCTATGGAACCGCTTGCCGGTTGAGCTCCGGACGGCCCCCGACCTTCGCTCCTTCCGGCGCGACTTAAAAACATATCTATTCGAGCAGTCTGACCTGGTCTGATGGGTTAGGGTTGGGGTTTTAATATGTTTTAATACTGTTTTAAACTGGGCTAAATATTTAATTGTTTTTTTAACTTTTGTATTCCGCTTTTTTATATTTATTGCCCTGTACACCGCCCTGAGTCCTTCGGGAGAAGGGCGGTATAAAAATATAATAAATAATAATAATAATATAATACAATGATTAAAACTATGTTAAAATTAGACCCAACCCCAACCCCATCAAACCAGGCCAGATTGTTCAAATAAATAAGTTTTTAAATCGCGCCGGAAGGAGCGAAGGTCGGGGGCCATCCGGAGCTCAACCGGCAAGCGGTTCCATAGGTCTGGCGCGCCCACAGAGAATGCCCTCCCCCTGGGGGCCACCAATCGACATTGATTTCTTTCTTTTTTCCTGCCACAACTTTCCTATGAGATCTGCTGAATTGATAGACCACTAGTGACTACGTAATTGGTCCAAAATTGAGCCTGGTTCCCCAATTATAACCAGCACCTTGTTCACTATATGATCTGTGGTGACTTTGAGTTGGGGCCACGCTGTGGTGGTGGCTTCTCTGAAGGAGTCTTGAAGGAGGTGAGAGTGCCCCTCCCCCTCCTCAAGAGGCAATCCCTGCACTCAGGGGTTCTATCCTTGTCTTTCCTAAAAAAGGGAAGGTAGTCTTATGGCTTAGGCACCAGGCTAGAAACCAGGAGACTGTGAGTTCTAGTCCCCCTTTAGGCGGGAAGGTTGGGTGACTTTGGGCCAATCATTCTCTCTGAGCCCAGTTCAATTCACAGGGTTGTTGCTATGGGGAAAATCGGAGGAGGAAGGAGTATTAGAAATGTGACCGCTTTTGAGTTATTTATGTTTTTACAAAAGGCAGGATTTTTTTTTTAAAAAAATGTGGGATTTTGGAGGAAGTAGATTATCTACCCGTAGAATGGTTTCAGTTCAGCTTCAGATCAGGATTTAGTATGGAGATAACCGAGATGGAGGTGGTGCATCTGTCCTCATGCTCCATGATTTTTTTAGTGGTTTTCAGTAGATTGGTCTGGGGGTTTGGGGATCAGGAGTGCCACTGGACGGGTGTTCTCTTGTCAGTGTTGGCTGTTGGGACAGTTCAATCTCTCCACCCCTCTTGGGTGCTACAGGCCTTGACACACTGTCTCCTTCTCTTCAACATTTATGTGAAACCAGTTACCAAGTTATCCCCTGTTTTGCGTTCTGAGATCATCAATTGATACTACTCTTTATCTTTTATATCTTTTGACCCCCCCCCCAGCCCTGCTAAATGATATTGTCAGAGTTTTGTCCCAGCGCTTGGAGGTTATGTAGGCCTGGGATGGGGAGAAACTGACTCCAACTCAATCCCACCAAGACTTGAACGGATTTAACAACCAACTGGATCTGGGAATATTCCCCCCTTAACTTTAGATGGGATTGCACTTCCTCTTCAGGATCTTTCTGGACCTACCACTCCTATTCAATTGGCAGGTGACAAGGTCTTGGTTAGACTTATACAGGGAGTCCTCTTTTAGTGACTACAATTGAAAACCTGATCTCTAAGCAAAGCGGTTGATGCTAAGTGAAACTGGAATTCTTTCTTATGATCTTACTTCAACTTTTTCTTTGCTTTTTACAGGCCTGCAAAGATCGCAAATGTGATTGATTTGTAAAGTTATTTTTTTTTCATCACTGTCATAAGTGTGAACTGTGATTGTTAAATGAGGCAATTGTTAAATGAGGACTACCTGTAATGAGGACTAACACTATGGGATAGAGTCTTGATTATCTGAGGGAATGGCTGTCTCTCTTAGTGTCTGCCGTGCTGGTCCCTTTGATTAAACAGTGTCATCTATTGAGATCCAGGAAGCGTGTCTCCCCTATGGAATGAATTCCATATCTACGTAGCTCCCACACTTTTGGTCTCTTGGGAAGTCTTAAAAAGCTGGTTATTCTATGATATCTTGACCTAAGGCTATTGGGGCACCTATTGGATATGTTTGTATGCGTTGGGTTGTTGGTTAGATTCACTATCTTGTTCCCTATTTTTTTTTTGTATGCGTGTGTCTATTTTTCTCTATATTATACTTCTTTTGTCTTGTTTTATGGTGGGCCGAGGTGGGGCAGGACCTAAATTTAAATAAATAAATAAATCTAAATTGTCACCAAGTTCAGACTAAATCCATCTTGAAGTACATTGGAGGTTAAAATGCAGTTATCTCAAGGTGGAGGTGCATATGTATGTATATGCATGTTTTAATATGTACGGTAATAATTCTGAATTCAGTGTTTTTGAGGGAAGCATGTTTACTAGATAGGTAACTGAAGCGAATGCTTTTTTCTTTTTCTTTTAATGAATCCAAAGGAGCAAAGCACTTTGAGAAATTGGCCTGCGTGTGCTCTTGGTGTTCTCTTTTTAGACCAGATTTTCCCTTCTGAGGCTCCAAGCTGGAACCACATGAAGCAGGGGAAGCCCCCGATCTGTTGACCTCCTTTTCCTGTTCAAATGAGGTCAGAGTTCAGTGGTAGGCAATCAATCTGGTTCAGCTGCCAGAAACTTTCCTCTGACAGCTTGATAAATGCTCCCGATGTTCTAGAGTAGCTATTAAGTCTAGCAGTGTTTCTCAACCTCAGCAGTTTTAAGAAGTGTTGACTTCGACTCCCAGAACGGTCAAACCAACATCTTAAAGTTGCTGAGGCTGAAAAACACTGGCCTGGTGGTAAGACTCAGAACATGAGTTACTGACTTCTCCTAGATGGATTTGTCTGGCCTTTCCTTTCTCATGAATCCACAAAGGCTTGACTCCTTTGTTTAATTGTGTTTTAATACTCAGGACTGTCCTTTTCCTATATATATATATATATATAGGAAATATATATATATATATCATATATCTCCTCTTGCTTCTCAGCTAACAAAGCGAGAGAGATCCTGTGGCTTAGAGGTGAAAACAACTGCCTAATGTGCAATCAGCCCAGGTTCGAATCTCAGAAGGGTATGGCTGACTGATGAAAACTAATAAGTTTGAAATGCATATCAGTCTCCCTTAATTCTTTGTTAGCAATTTAAAATTTACACAAATATGAGCTGTCACCGGTGTGACTACTGCCTGTCGATGGCCTTCAGGTTAGGCTGACACAGGAAATAAAGATTTGTCCCATGTTTGGGGCCTAGCAAGGTAATCTAAAAATAGTTAACAAAGGGTAACATGAGCTTTACATTACTTTTTATTATATATATATATATATGAGAAAAGGACAGTCCTGAGTATTAAAACACAATTAAATATATATGTATATAAATATGTAAATTGTATATGTATATGTATATATTGTATATGTATATATATATACATATATTGTATATGTATACATATATTGTATATGTATATATATATGTAAATTATTCAAATTGCTAATAAAGAATTTTAGGGAGGCTGAAATGATCATTTCGAACTTCTTATGTTCTCATCAGTCATAAGTCAACTTCTGTCCAACACACATAATCTCCCCCTCCTCGAAGGATTGAATGTCAGAAGGTGAGTACTTAAGACACTCTTTGCTGTCATTGTCCTCTACTGCTTAGAACTGTGGCTTACACGATTGCTATGCCCTGCCGTTCTTGAAGGAAAAAAATAATTTTGTTGCAATCATGTACTCTCTATCTAGTTCGGCTGTGAGGGAAAGTGGGATTTTACTTACCACTGGGTTCTAAAAGTTTGATGGTCTTCAAACTGGAACTCCACAGAGGCATATGTGAAAGAATTCTATTAAGCCTCCCTCAGTTAGGACTTGCATCTTACGAATTCATGCAATATGGATTTGAAATGTTTTTTCTTTAAGTGGGGTGGGTGGTAACATGATGCCACATTTAAGTACCTGTTTTTCTTCTGTTCAATCATGTTAGTTTCCAGACTGCCTGGACAAATCCCTGCAGTCTACTTGGCAAGGTTTTTCAGAAATGATTTGCCATTGCCTCCCTCCTACGACTGCGGCAGAGTGACTGACTGCCCCAAGTTCACCCAAGCTGGTTTTGTGTTTAAATGGGACTAGAACTCACAATCTCTTGGTTTCTAGCCTGGTTCCTTCACCAAACTGTCTTTCCTAGGTTCATTTATTTAGCTGCAAAAGACAGAATCCTGCATGCTGAATAAAGGTTAAAATAAAAGTTTATTAATTTAGCACACTATTTTCATTAGAGATTCTTAGGGTCGAATACATAAAACAGATACAATTTTGTTGCTGTAATTTTTGCATTTTGGGCATATGGGTACCGTTTTCACATCTGCTTTTAAAATTTTTGTGAAAACATGATTTATGTGTTTTTCTAAAAAAAATTATCTTCGTAGAAACTTGAAATGTAAAATAGTGTGTTCTGCTCTGTGCATATTTGAGAAATTCAAATTATTTTGCTTTCCATTGAAATATAAATCAACCAATGTAACTATGATCAGTGGTGGGATTCAGATATGTGAACAACCGGTCCTCTGTTTGGATGCCGCTTCCGGAAGTCCATTCTGGGCCTGGGCAACAAAAAATTAGCTACTGGTTCTGCCGAACTGGTGCGAACTGGCTGAATCCCACCACTGACTATGATCCTTGATTTTCTCCCAAAATATAAAAACATCTTTCTGCCTCTTGTTTCTGAAGAACTGATAATGATTACAGTGCAATTTATGGGATGGATGTGCTAATACATGATTATTAGTCATTCCAATTGAAATGACTTTGCAAGAGTTCATTGTGAGACAAACAATAGTTCCTGCCTGAAATCTGAATCTGCCTTGGATTAGTAAATAACCTGTGTTGGTTTTAAAACTGCCTTCTTGATCCTCTAGAGGATGATCCTCTAGAGCAGGGGTCTTCAAACTTGGCCCTTTTATGATTGGTGGACTTCAACTGCCAGAATTCCTCAGCCAGGCAGGCTAGCTGAGGAATTCTGGGAGTTGAAGTCCACAAGTCTTAAAGTGGCCAAGTTTGAGGACCCCTGCTCTAGAGGATCAACCTCTGTTCTGTTTTGCTGTGAGAGTGAGATAATCAGCCTGGTGTCCTCCAGGAATTGTTAATTTCAGCTCTTGTAAGTCGCAGTCCAAATGGCCATCAGAAACATGTAGTAGGAGTTCAAAGTCAAAGCACTAGCCAGGGGTAGGCAACCTTGGCTCTTTTATGAATTCTGGGAGTTGAACTCTACGAGTCATAAAAGAGCCAAGGTTGCCTGTCCCTGCACTAGACAAAGTGAGACAATCTTCTTTTGTTGTAGTTGGAAAGTACAGGTAATTCTCAACTTAAACTGAAAGTGTGACCGGAATTTCAGTCATAAATCATGACAGTTGTAAGTTGAGGCATCCACATGACCGGGCCTGATTTTATGACCATTTGGATGGCATTCATTAAGCAAATCACTTGATAAGTCTGAATCCATTCTCCCATCTGAGCATTTTTTGCCGGAAGCCAGCAAAAGAGTCACAAATCACTGTCATGTGACCATGTGACACTACAGCCCATCATAATGTCAGCCACTTGCCAAGTGCCCGAAATGTGTGGAAGCACAACATTTTACAACAGCAGGAAGATATTTACCTGCCATAAAGCACCCTTTCTGAGACTACTGTAATTCCAAATGGTCATTAAATGACCATTTGTAAGTCAAGGACTACTTGTGGTGTCTATATGGGTGAGTGTATATGTATAAGAGAGAGAAAAGGAATTATTTTGATTTGTAGTTCTCAGTTTCAGAGGAATGCCTAATGGAATTATTGTCTCTGAGATTTACTAAAATAAAAGTTGTGTTCATTCCTAAGCACAATTATCTCACATTCTGTAAATTGACTATCTTTGTGGTCATGTTTGTAGGTCAAATCACTGATTCCACTGTAGGCAAAACTTTGTTCGGTGAAACATAATAAGAAATTGAAACATAATAAGAGGTTTTGTGTTGTGGAATATTCTGGAAAGACAATGCTAATACTGAAGTACTCTTTGTCAGCACATCCTAATCTTTATTTTGCAAGGCAAATGCAAAAACCTAGTTTCCTGTTCTGAAAAGGAACTGAACTTTGTTTTTATTAGAGGAAAAACAGTTTTGTTGAGAATTTTTTTTTTTAAAAAAAAAGACTAGTCTCAGTTACTTGCTGCTGCTTGGATAAATTTCAATTGATTTAAGAGGAGGAAAAATAAGACCTTTTCTCCCAATTAGTAAACTACTATCTAGAAAACTGTTCTTCTGCTTTAAAAGATAAAATAGTAAAACCCCTTGTTAACAAGACTGCATATGGGTGATCCTGATGGGCTTAGCTCACCACACCCACGCCGGCAGAAGAGGCATGTTCTGGGCCCCCTTGGTGAAGGAGTCACAAGTCCAGGAGAAGAGCCTTTCATACTGCTGAAAATCTCCAAAATATGAAAAAGTATTGGTATGTTTCCTCATCAAAAGCTGCAACTTAGGCCAGTAAGACAAAGCCTAAAGGCACAGCATGTTACCCTTTGAAAAAAAATGCTGAAATCAGACAAGGCAAATCTTTGCAATTGGAATTATGTAGGTATGTCTGTGCAGGAATGCACTGTTACATAAAGGCAATACTTTTATTACAAAGTCATGGATGCACTTCAGAATACTGTACATGTTTTGCTCTACTGTAAACTTTGTGGCGTGTCTCAAAAACTTTCAGTGTGTATTAAATAAAGAAACAGTGGCATTGCGATCCCGGAGAAACCATTTTGAAATAAGCCAACTTTAGACATTCGGGAGCCTTATATAGCGTATTCCTATTACAAGAATGAGGGCCATTTTTTGTTGTTGTTGTTGTTCAAAACAACTTCTGGGAATGTCCCAGAATGTCAGAGAAATTGTCCCAATTCTGTTTCTCTCCTCCTCCCACTCTTCTCTGTTAAAGCGTAGTCATAATACACTTTTCTGATGTAATGCCATTGAAACCTGTGGGTTTACAGTTATCGGAAAATTGCCAGAGAACCAGTTTGGTGAAGTATTTAAGGCACTTGACTAGAGACCAAGAATTCTAGTCCCTCTTTAGGCACAAAGCCAGCTGGGTGACTTGGGGCCAGTCCTTCTCTCTCAGCCCTAGGAAGCAGACATTGGCAAACCACTTCTGAAATCTTGCCAGGAGAACTGAAGTGCCATTTCAACCCAGTGGGACTAGCCTGCCCCACTCCAGCAGAAGGGGCCTGCTATGAACCCCATGTATTAAGCAATTCCTGTAGACAGGGTCAAGGAGAAAGAGCCTTGTCCACCGTGGCCCCCGATCCTATGGAACGATCTTCTACTATTTTGGCCTCCCGGAAGGGTATTAAAACTTGGCTTTGCCAGTTGGCTTTTGGCCCGGTGGGGTGGGGGGAGGCGGCACTCACCGCCGGAGTGCTGGTTGACAGGGTAAGAAGACCTCAAAAAAAAAAAAAAGCTAGAAATCCTGATCTGGATTGGATGTGCTAGCTTGAGATCACCATAGGCTAATTTGTCTGGAGAAAATTAGACTGCAGAAGACTGGAGTTCAGTTGACACTGCTGTTCATTTTATTTTTTTTAATTATTATGTGTTGTGCCTTAGTTCTGGCTACATTTCAGTTCTCAATAGAGTAAACCAAATACGGCGTTGCCGTGGGGCTCTTCTATTTCCATTCAACACACTTGTTTCACATCCCACAAAGAGCCTTGGTGGAGCAGTGGGCTAATGCCTCCTTAAGTAACACCAGCTGCCTGCAATTAGTGCAGGTTCGAGTCCCACCAGGCTCAAGGTTGACTCAGCCTTCCATCCTTCTGAGGTAGGTAAAATGAGGACCCAGATTGTTGGGGGCAATAAGCTGACTTTGTAATAATGCCACTTGGGGGGGGGACCGAAAGCCCTAATAAGCAGGCATATACATAGAATGAAGGCTATTGCTAAGCACATTGATTTGTGCTTCTTAGATTGTAAGCCGCCCTGAGTCTTCGGAGAACGGCGGGATATAAATGGAAATTTTTAAAAAAAGAGCACTAGGTAACAGCTGTGCCTTCTGTAGATGATACCGTCTGTAACAAGTAGGAATGTTTTCTTTCCATTTGTTTAAAAAGTGCAATAAGATCAGGTACCAAAGCGCCTGCAGACCTGCCCTGTTAATTATGGGGAAGCTCCCCAAAGACTTAATGCAGTGCTGGAACTTTTGCTGAAGGGGAATTAAGAAGGCTACTGATCCAGCTGCTAAGCAGCAGAGGCCACAGCAGAGTTAAGACGATCAGGGATTTGTTTTGAAGAGACCAACTGGTCTATAGAGTCAAGTCATTATTTGTTTTAAGTTTATGTCCCAATTTTTTTTTCTTCCACAACATTCTCTTCAGTTTTCCCTGAAATAATCCTGCTTTGATGTAAGTTATTCACAGAGAGAGCTCGATTCACTCAAAAGTCACAAATTGAGGGTGGAGGTGAACCAGATATCGTTTGCCGCAGTAAATTAGGCGTAAATGACGTCACAGGAAATTGAAATGTCAGGCAAACCCGATTTTATATTGTCTGATTCTTACCGCAACATACATCACAATGATTCCAGTCCCACAGTTAGGTTTCCATGCTGATATTCTCTGGAACTTCCTTCCATGCGTTTGCTCAGCACACATTATTTATAAAAGTACGTTAGCTACCTTGCCATCCTGCTCATTAAAATTGTGGCTTAGTTAACAACAGTCCCCACTATTATAGCAGACCCCCCCCCAACAGTTCAGTTTTTTGTGGGGGTTTTTGTAGCAGAAGATTAAATCTAGACCATGGAATTATCTCACCTTTGGTTCCTCTCTGCTGATAGACAGCCAATTCAAAAGCTGAGAGTTGACAGATCCATTATGTCAGCTTTTGTATGTGTGTTCTTTCAAGAATGCATAATCGTCACTACATCTGTGTGTGTGTGTGTGTGTGTGTGTGTGTGTGAGAGAGAGAGAGAGAGAGAGAGAGAGAGAGAGAGAGAATGAATATGAGCAAGAAGGACATGGTCCACATTTTGGAAATATAATTTAATGGTAAAGGTAAAGGTTCTTATGCACATGTGTGCTAGTCGTTTCCAACTCTAGGGGCCGGTGCTCATCTCCGTTTCAAAGCCGAAGAGCCAGCGCTTGTCCAAGGACATCTCCGTGGTCATGTGGCCGGCATGACTAGACGCCAAAGGCGCACGGAACGCTGTTACCTTCCCACCGTAGTGGTCCCTATTTTTCTACTTGCATTTTTACGTGCTTTCAGGAGATGAGATAGCATACAGGACTTATTCTGTGATTGTGTGTGTGTGTGTGTGTGAGAGAGAGAGAGAGAGAAAGAGAAAAGGGAAGGAAGGAAGGAAGGAAGGAAGGAAGGAAGGAAGGAAGGAAGGAAGGAAGGAAGGAATGAATTTTAATATAGGAATTCTAAACTCTGCAATACAATTTCTAAAGGGGTGGTCATGTTAGTCTGTTGCAATACAATTCAGATATTTTCTGATTCTTATAAAGCCTAATTGTATAGGATAGAAATAAAACCTTGATGGGTTTTGTTCAGTTGGTTTTATCATTTGCATGCCACCTCCATCCAATAGTCAAAGAAATACTGGGTGACTCATAGCACAACAAGTGATAGGACAATGACGCAGTAACAAATGAAACAATATTCTAAGAATTATAAAAGCATCACATTATAAAAACACATATAGGCTGTCCCGTAGCAATGAGTCAGCATGGAAATCAGAAGTTGCCCCAAGCCACCCTTTCCCCCCCCCCAAACATTCTACAAAGGAGTTGATGTCAGTTTGCAAGCTGCTCCATAGTGAGAGGACTATATCTAAAAAAGCCTGTTTTCAAATCCCAACCCACTGACATCCTGGGAAGGGTGTCATCTGGTGGCCCCCAGGGAGAGGTCCTTCTCTGTGGGCGCCCCGGATTTATGGAATCGGTTGCCGGTCGAGCTCCGGATGGCGCCCGACCTTCGCTCCTTCCGACGCGATCTGAAGACTCACTTATTCGAACAAGCCGGCCTGGCCTGATGGGGGATGGGTTGGGATTTTATTGTTGTTTTTAATATATCTATTTATTGTTTTAGTTTGGGCATTGTGTTTAATTCTTTTTAACTTTTGTACCTTTGTATTTTATATGTTTGCCCTGTTCACCGCCCTGAGTCCCTCGGGAGAAGGGCGGTATACAAATAAAATTATTATTATTATTATTATTATTATTATTATTATTATTATTATTATTATTATTATTATTATTATTATTATTATTATTTCTACTACATGCGCCTTTGGCCTGCTCCTACTTCATGAGCAGATTCTAATTGCTTACTTTTTAATTAATAAATTTAGAAACCACCTGACCCCAGACAGTTTTGGGCATTTAGAGCAAAGGGTCTTGAATATAATCTGGACCTCAGTAATAACCAGCATCTTGAATTAACCCGGGGGGAAAAACAGGAGCCAGAGTAGTTACTAAAAGCATTGGAATTCTCCTGCCATGGCAGCTTTCATCTGTCGGCAGGTGGGCAGAAATATTTTGCGCCAGGTATATCCAGCAGCAGCTCTATATAGACAGACTGTAGTAGTCTTGGTCAGTGGTTGTCAAACATTGTCAGGATCCCTTTACATTCTTAAAAAAAATTTGAGGACCCCAAAGAACATTGATTCGTGTGGGTTATATCTATCAATATCTACCGTATTGGAAATATAAACAGAAATGTTTAAATATTTCTTTATTTGACTTTGCAGATCCCTTGAAAAGATGTTGGGGGTCCTCAGTTCTCCCTAGGCTGCTGTTTGAGAACTGCTCATTGGGATAAGGGCTTGAGTCACTGTTATGTTTACTTGCTTATCTTACAGTCTATTTTTATGTTCCTTGTTCTAGAACAGTCATTTTAAACTTGGTGATGCTGTAGATTGGGAATTTTTTTTAAAAAAATATGCTGGTTTTTCTATTTTGCCATTTTGTGTGTGTGTGTGTGTGTGTATAAATTTTTATTAAAACTTGTAAACAAGAATATAAAAACTAGCACAAACATATAAAGGAAGGAAGGAAAAAAGAAATAAAAAAGCAGAAAGAAAAGAAAAAATAGAAAATAAACAAGAATGACCTTAAGAAGTCGCTTCTGATATTCTTCAGAGAAGGTACAAGCACAAACGCATTTTAACCACTCTCTCCAAAGTTACAGCATGTTCTTTCTATAATTTGGCCCGTCAGTAATAGTCAAAACCATATATCACAAGCTCATTTTTATTCTCGTGTGAGATTTCCTGTTCTATTTTATGTAAGAGGTGTTTAAAGTGAATGCAAGCATGTAACTTCCTTGTTAACTTGCTTACATGGGCTTTTTACACAGTGCATGGAGTACGTTCTCTCTGCTGACAAAAACGTACATTTAACAGAAGAGAAGCATGATTAGAGAGTAATATTAACTGTACTTTATTAATTGAATTGAATTAAATGGAAATAAATAAAATGTTATTCACATTCTAGACTGACCCACGTCATTTAGAGAGCAATTGTGGCCTTCAGTCAAGAAAATGTATATCCTGATCTCGGTAGATTGGTCTTGCCTTGTGTAATGCAATTTTTTCTCTGTTTGTTTTATACCTCTGCTCTAGAAATCAATGAGAGTGCCTGTTTACATAAAGTTCCACAGTGAAAGGGAATTGCAGGTTCATATATACTCTTTGATTAGATTAAGAAGCAAGTCCAAAAACCTTTGGGAACCATTTAGATTAGAGAGCAGCTAATCTAATTCACAGCAAATTCTCTCAGTAAGTCTCTTTAGCAAAATCTAATCTTATCTGATATTTAAAACAAATCGTGAGAAACAAAGAATTCCATTTTAAAAGGTAGATAGATAAACTTTATTGTCACTTTTCTGGGTACACAATGGCACACATTAAAATGAAATTATACACACACACACACACACACATGAAGTTAGTAAAAATAAAAATGATGCACTCTGGGATATAAGAGAAAATCCATTCCATACACACACACACACACATACACACATATATACATATATACACATGTTAAAAAGAAAAAGAATGGAGCACCAGGATAGAAAAATAAACTGTTTAATATGCAAAACACTTAGCGTCAGAGTAAAGAATAGGAGATCCGGGAGTTTGCCTATATAGCCGGCTGCTTTTGCACCCTGCTCATTGAGCGGGTCACCGGTCTATTGACTTCAATCGGCCGTAGCGTTTCTAAATGTCCCGCATTTCTTCGCGTGCTTGTAGGATCAAGAGTTGTTGTCTTATTCATGGTCGCTCCCCTGCTGAGCGTATTCACATCAGGGAGCCGATGACCCAGTCGCAGTTGTTTTGTACCTCCCCACCCCCTTCTTTGGCCGAACCTGAGCCTCCGTCTCAAGACCTAAAGCCAGACATGTTGTAGATTCGTCCTTGGGGATCATTGTTGTGGCCACACCCTCCAAATCGGAATCTAATACAGGGCATGTCCCAAAGTCTGACACAGGGCACATTGAAGATTCATCCTTCCCGGAGATCGCTGTTGTTCTACCTGTAGCAGCGTTGTTCAGGTCCTGCCAAGAGCAGGCTCGTTGTGCCCGTCGTAAGTCATAGCGTCGTTCCTCCCACCCCCTGAGCGTCTGGTAAGTGGGTAAAAGGTCTATATGACGGTTAATGGAGTTTTCGTCGGATAGCCAGGCCTCCTTGAGCAACCGTCCGCCCTCGGTGTTATCCCGGGCTATGGCCTCGGCGTTGGCAAAATCAAACATATGGTTGTAACTAGCCATATGTGCCCACACCTGTGAGCATTGTTCTTGTCTCCTGATTGCCAACTCATGCTCATGAAGCCTGGTTTTGAGCCTCTTAGTTGTTTCCCTAACGTAATTGCATTGGCAATTTTTACATTGAATCCTGTATATAATTGATGATCTTTCTTCGTTGGGGAGTGGCTCTTTAGGATGCATTAACCTGGCATGCAGGGTTTGCTCCGGTCTATGGGCAACATTGACATTGTAAGGGGCTAACAACCGCGCAGTAGCCTCGGACACTCCATTAATATACGGGAGTGTCGTCCGTGTGGTCAGCATTGTTGATATGTTATCTGGTCAGTTACTTCGAGATTTGTGTGGCCTGCTGTATCTCCTAACAAACTCAGCAGGGTAGCCGTTAAGCCTGCATATACGGTATAGATATTTCCTCTCCTCGACTTTGGTCCTAACTGTACTCCATTAACGGTCATATAGACCTGTTACCTGCTTACCAGATGCTCGGGGTGGGAGGAACAACGCTATGACTTACGATGGGCACAACGAGCCTGCTCTTGGCAGGACCTGAACAACACTGCTACAGGCAGAACAAAAGCGATCCCTGGGAAGGATGAATCTTCAATGTGCCCTGTGTCAGACTTTGGGACATGCCCTGTATTAGATCCTGATTTGGAGGGCATGGCCACAACAATGATCCCCAAGAAGGACGAATCCACAACATGCCCGGCTTTAGGTCTTCAGACGGAGGCTCAGGTTCGACCAAAGAAGGGGGGGGGGAGGTACAAAACAACTGCGACTGGGTCATCGGCTCGACCATGAATAAGAAAACAACTCTTGATCCTTCAAGCACATGAAGAAATGTGGGACATTTAGAAACGCTACGGCTGATTGAAGTCAATAGACCGGTGACCCGCTCAATGAGCAGGGTGCAAAAGCAGCTGGCTATATAGGCAAACTCCCGGATCTCCTATTCTTACTCTGACAACATCGGCAGTTTGGCCGACGAAAGCTAAGTGTATTAAACAGTTTATTTTTCTATCCTGGTGCTCCATTCTTTTTCTTTTTAACATGCACACACACACACAGGATTGGCATTTTTAGTCTTATTAAGGAGATGTGTGTGTGTGTAAATTTTTTTGGCTTGCTAACAGAATAAAGGGAGACAGATATGATCATTTCAAACTTATTTGTTCTCATCAGTCAGCCATACCCTTCTGAGATTCGAACCTGGGCCGACTGCGTCTTAAGCAGTTGTTTTAACCCCTAGGCCACAGGCTCTCTCTCTCTGTTAGCTGAGAAGCAAGGGAGATGGCCTTGGGGTAGGCTGAAACAGGAAATAAGATTTGTCCCGTGTTTAGGACCAAGCAAGTGCATTCTAAATACTTAACAAACATATTAATCACAGTCCATTTTGAATACATAGTGGAAAAAAGAGTCTTGAGATTTAACAAGGTTGTTACTTTATGGTACAAAGCTATTACAGAATCCAGGCGTTCTGCTTCGGATACCACCAAGCCTCCTCCCAAGAAGGTAAAGAAAACCGGGTCACGGAGAGGATGTGTAGTTTCCCTAATAATACTGCGGACACTGGTCAAGCCCCGCTTACATGCCATATCCTGGATCGAAGGCAGTGAACTTCCCATAATCTTTTCTGCCATCCTCACCACTCTCTCTCTGCACTGCTTTCCTGTCCGGAGCAGTAATGCTTCCAAACCAGACAGCAATGCCATATGACAGGATGCTTTCCATCTGTAGAAAGTGGTCAGGACAGGGGAAAGAAGATGTGCTCTTCTCATACGCAGGAAATGCGGGTGCTGCTGTGCCTTCTGCACCATTGTCTCACTGTTGAGCGACCAAGCTAACCTACTTGTTAGCTGCACACCCAGAAACTTAATACTACTAACCATTTCCACAGTTGAATAATTCATACACAGAGGCATGTGGGTGTGCCTGCCTTTCCTGAAATCAATGATGATCTCTTGTTTTTCCTACATTTGGAACCACACTGTACTTATTACACCAGTCCACCAAACCCTCTACCTCCTCCTGAATAAGGCTCACTACTGTTGCATCATCTGCATACTTCACCATAAGGTTGGTAGCAAACTTTGCACCACAGTCATGGGTCAACAGGGTGAATAACAGTGGACTTAGCAGCCTTAAGGAGAACCTGTGCTCAAAAAAATATTGAGTCCCAACTTGCACATACTGGAGTCTTTATCAGTGAGAAAATCAAGATTCCAGTTGCCCAAAGGAATATTAAAACCTAAAAGATCCAGTTTGTCTACTAAAGGCTGAGGAGCAATTGTATTAAAAGCCAAACCAAAATCAACAAACGGCATTCAGACATGAGTATTCCTTTGCTCTTAAGTGCGCCAAGCTCAGATATAGAACAGAGGAAATAGTGTCCTCTGCGGAGCAATTCACTCGGTAAGCAAACTGAAGTGAGTCGAATGCTGGAGGGAGGCTGGATAGATTAAAATCCTCTTATCAGCCTTTCAAAAGTTTTCATCATGATGGACATAAGTGCAACCGGATGGTAATCATTAGAGTAGTGAAGGAGGGGAAAGACAGATGAATCAGTAATACTGTTTTATCACTCATTTTTCAGGTGGATGGTGACCATTTGAAGCTCATCCGAGGGGTGGACCTAAGAGGATAGAGTGCGGCCTATGCCTGTGAAGGATGCTGAAGAAAAGTAACCTGATTCTCTGGGGCCTGGTGCTTTTTGTGGCCTGGAACGCTGTCATCCTCTTCTTCCTGTGGACTCGGCCACAGTCTTTATCGGACCATAGCCGCTTAACTGAAGAGGTGATCCGACTGGCCCAGGATGCTGAGGTAGAATTGGAGCGCCAGAAGGAGCTTTTACATCAGATCTACCGCTATAGTTCACTCTGGAACATACGGAAGTCCAAAAATCTCCACCTGTCAGCTGTGGCATCGGTCCAGCCTTCCACAGCTGCGCTCTTACCCCATCACAGTCAGATATCACCTGATGCTGTTTTACCTGTGGTGGTGATTGCCTGCGACCGCAGCACAGTCCGCCGTTGTCTAGATAAACTGTTGCATTACCGTCCCTCAAAGGAGCGATTCCCCATCATTGTAAGCCAGGACTGTGGACATGAGGAAACAGCTCGAGTCATTGCCTCCTATGGAGATTCTATCGTGCACATCAAGCAGCCCAATTTAAGTGATATCCCTGTGCCTACCGACCATCGCAAGTTTCAGGGATACTACAAAATCGCTCGACACTATCGCTGGGCTTTGAGCCAACTTTTCCGGACCTTCAAATACCAAGCAGCCATTGTAGTGGAAGATGACTTGGAAGTCGCTCCAGATTTCTTCGAATATTTTCAAGCGAGTTTCCCACTTCTCCTGGCTGACCCAACTCTTTGGTGTATCTCTGCCTGGAACGATAATGGCAAGGAACAGATGGTAGATGTTGCCCATCCCGAACTTCTCTATCGTACTGATTTTTTCCCTGGCCTGGGCTGGCTTCTGCTCTCTGACCTGTGGGATGAGCTGGAACCCAAGTGGCCCAAGGCTTTCTGGGACGACTGGATGCGACAGCCTGAACAGCGGCAGGGCCGTTCGTGCATCAGGCCTGAAGTGTCACGCACAATGACTTTTGGCCGTAAAGGCGTGAGCCACGGTCAGTTCTTTGACCAATATCTGAAGTTCATCAAGCTCAATGACCGTTTTGTGCCTTTCACCCAGATGGACCTTTCTTACCTCAAGAAGAATAACTATGAACACTCATTCTTGGCCCAAGTCTATGGGGCCCCCGAGCTGCGTGTCGAAGAATTACAGGGGAACCAGCGCCGGGAGTTAGGTACTGTCCGAGTGAAGTACACCACTCGTGACTCTTTCAAGGCTTTTGCAAAAGCCTTGGGTGTGATGGATGACCTCAAATCAGGAGTGCCCCGTGCTGGTTATCAGGGCATTGTCAGCTTTCTTTACCGAGGCCGCCGTGTTTACCTGGCTCCTCCTCCTGACTGGACAGGCTATGACCCCAGCTGGAGTTAGCAGCTGAGGATTTTTGAGCATGCTAAACCCCATTGGGAAAAGGGTGCTGGGGTGGGGGTGGGGGGCAAAACGCTGTATTTCCTTCCCCTGTGTGGCATTCAAGGTGCATTCCAGGAATGAGGATTGTTTTGTGCGCTGAATTTGGGGGAGGAGTTAAAAGGCAGGAGGGATGGATTACAGGGGTATTCCGAAGCCCCAACATCGTAGATGAGAAGGAGCGTTCTGAGTTCCCTGTTCTCTTCCCCAGTGCCTGTCTTCCTTCTTGACGCTGCCACCTGTCCGCCGATTAGATCCTGGGTGGCTTGTCCAAATTGGTAAATTTTGAGGTCAGAAGTGAATGCTAAAACCAAAGCAGTGACCCACTGACATTCTCCCAGTTTCGTTGAGATACAGCAGGCCAGAGCAACATGTGACCTTATGAGGCAGGTGTAGCTCCTCAGTCGAGTTTGGCCACAGACTTCATGCGTATCTCTAAATTCCAGCCAAGCAAAATGGGGGGACTTGTTAAGTTCCCGAGAAACTATTGATTCAAAACTGGCACACTGCATTCAACTTGTTAGGTCACAGGTAAGCTGTAGGGAGAAAGTAAAAGTTTTTTTTTCTCAGCTCTTGGCTGCTGCTTCACGTCTCACCTGGGCA